>NW_013666622.1:133899-136333 GCF_000517525.1 Limulus polyphemus | reverse complement strand
AAACATTGTACATTTGCTGTTATGTTAAACTTATATTAAAGTTTTTCTTCATTACCCATTCAAGCCATCTCCAAGCCATTATTAGTACTCAAAGTGGGTTCCTCGTCATCGAATGTTGTCATCACTCGGGTAAAGCATAATTTTCATAGCATTCAATTTTGTTTGGTTACATAACCATCAAGTGGAAAATCAGACACCTCTTGCCTCACACACCTGTCACTTTCTATCTTTCAGGATTTGTCAATATTTCTCTCTGATTTTCAATACTATATTAAATATAACCAATAGAAAGCCAAGGTTTTCACCTATTAAATGACATATTATATTATGTTATCTTCTGTACATAAAAGTGTTAATTTTTCTTTCAGTATAAGCCTAGTTCCTGCAAATGTAAAAGTGTAGAAATTTTATGAGTACAAAAGTTGACATTTACAATATTAAGTATTCATTAAATCATTCAGTGAATACAAATACTCTCAGAGCTGTATTTGAATACATTCAGTTACGAATACTTCATGACTGGTCTTGTGCCATCAGTTAGGCAGTGTTTATAGGCAGCTTTTGGTTCAAATGGCTTAGAAACTGTCATCTTATTGCAGACCACATTTACCCTATGATCAGCATTATGTTCCCAAATGGAGCTAGTCCCTTTTAAAAGACATTAAATTAATGCTGCTGAAATTGTTAAAGATTGGTTCAGGGGAAGTGAGGAAAAGTTTGAGCACCTAACTTGGTGACCACAGTCACCAAACTTAGGTTTTATCAAGCCTCTATTATCAGTTTTTGAAACCAAGTTTTGAATCAAATTTCCACCAGCAACTAGAAGAATCTTTGATCAATGAATGGTTAAAAAAAAATCTCTAATCCACAACACCTTATTTCATCATTTTCACGTAGTTTTAATATGTATTGTCTGATTTAGGAGAATCAACTCCATATTAACACTTTCAATACGGGCTTGATTAACTTGATCGACCACATGACCTTTTTGTACTCATTTCAAGTCTTTATAGATTTAATACTTATAACTTTCAGTATAGTGGGTGTATCTTCACAAAATTTGGCAGTCTTTCAGTTAATATTACAAGTCTTTCACATACAAAAACTTAGTGAAGTTATTTCTTAGTGAAGTATTTTTAACAAAATAAAATAAAGATTTGTCCATGTATTGAGTATATATTGAGTATTTGTTTTGAATAGTCCATGTGCAAAGTAATTTTATGTTAAAATCAAAAATACTTTTCCTCATCTCAAAAATCTCAAATTTCCTTTGTGTAATCCCTAAAACCTTCTAAATGTATTTCAAACGTTTTTTGTTTGTTTTTTTCAGTAAAACTTTATAGTTTATTTGTTATTTTCTCTACCCTATCTCAAAATGGGATTGATCAATTTAACCTAAATTAACCTTCTTTTCTTTCGAGAATGACTTCAAATTGTAACCTGAAACTACATTCGTTTCTCCTAAGTTGCTCTAAGTTGGTAACATTATAAATCTATTTATAATTAAATTTTGTTGTTTTATTGCCCTTTGAATCGTGTCTTACTGCTATCCCCACCATTATAAGTTGTAAATCACTCGGGAAACGTGCAGCTCACGTTACACTATTGAATTATATTACCCACAAGCTGCTCGCATGTGTGCGTCGTGGACCATTTTTTTTATATTATTATTACTTACTTTACCTAAAATAGTCTTAAATAACTTAAAGATCCATATTTTTGAATTTTAGTTACTTTTTCAATAATAAATAAAGAATAAATATGAAAATCAAGAAATAAAGTACTTACCCAATCTTCTTTTTTCTTGTTGTTGGGTTTCAAAGAGAGTTAACCCTAATATTATATTCTATAGACAGTAATGCACTTAATAATTTTTATTTAATTAAATAATGCACCAAAGAATAGACTTATAACATGCAAAAACCAGACAAATTCACTTACCTCTCAACTTTTCCTGGCTTTCTAACTATGCGACAAGAGCCATTACAAATTCATCCAAGCTAATCGTTAACTTTCCTGTGGGAATGATGTTGCTACTGTGAGTGAAATTGATGATTATCTGTTCAGAACACAATGTTATACAATATGTCATTTGGTAGATGGAAACCTAAACTTTCTATTGGCTATAGGTAATATATGATGAAATGTAAGAGAGAACTATCAATGAATTGTGAAAGAGGGGATGTGGCAGGAGGGGTCTGATTTTCTATTTGATAGCTCTGTAACCAAACAAAAAATGAAGATTATAAAAATTATGGTTTGTTTGAGCAATGATGATTTTATAGAGTAACTGACGTTTAATTTCATACTTTTTCGAGGGGTAATGGAAAAAAAGGGATAATGACATGCTAAGACTAAATGTGTCACGTGGGTCACACTAGTGAAAATTCAGGATTTTTTAAAATATTGCCTTGTAGAATTAAGAACTTAAAAC
>NW_013666622.1:118614-133654 GCF_000517525.1 Limulus polyphemus | reverse complement strand
CATAAACAAAAAGTAGTATAATAAGATTTTGAATGTGAGACACTAAAAACTTGTGTCGTGCACAGTAAAGGATACCCAGGGCAATAGAGTTAATAAGTAAAACATAGAAATAAAATAAGTGTTTCCATTATTTTCTCCAACTAGTGCATATAAATAGATAAAATTTTTTTTTTTGTAAAACTTATTTATAGTTTGTTGCCCAAAATATAGAAAAATAAAAAGTAATGGCAAGAAATTAAGTGATTTTTATGCCAGAAACAAACAAATAGTTTTGGATTGTTGACATTATCAGAGTGGTTAATGACATTTCTATAAGAATGACACCTTCAATATGACATTGTTATACTTCAGCATTACTGAAATAAACAGGTTTCACAATCATAGCAAAGGTTTTGAACGGAAAATAAAATGAATATGAAAAATATTAAAGTTCATCTGAGACTGTATAAAGGGAACAGAAGTCATAAAAGGAAAATAGAGCAAAGTTTTAAATTCAACATGCCTAGCTTTTGTATATTTCAGAACAAGTATTAAAATATTCATACTTTGACGTGCATAGAATGTACTGCTATAAATTACTTGCTTGATCCAATTTTATGCTGCAAAAATGTATATGTATAAATTACTTTCATCCTTTGAAAATTATATGTGATACTATAGCTTTTATGATGAGTATAGAGGATTGAGTATATTATGTTAAAAAGATTTTGAATATGCAAATCAGCAAGTAATGTGACAGTCACAGCCAATAGAAAGTCATAGTAGAATGGTATGCACCAGAATTAAATTTTGACATTGTGTTATGTTTGTGCAATTCCATCAAAGTGGATTACTTGTGAAAAAGGTATGCAACAGCCCTTCTAATGAAAAATACTTGCACACTCAGATCCTAAAATTGTGTTCAGATAAGGGATTTACAATTTCCAAGATAGGGATATCTCTTGTACTTAATAATATTGAAAAACAAAACAACATAGATTAACCTGGGTCACCTGCACTCTCCATAAAGAGACCTTCAAAAAGACCTACCCCAATTGTGGTAAGCAAAGTGGAGCATCTTGTAATATGTGAGTCAGTGGTAAGTCATCCACATGTCCTAAGATACATTACACAACATGATCAAGAAATATTTCCATCTGGAAAAGCAACATAAGTCACATTTATACAAGCATATTCCACAACGTATCCATTCATGCATACCTCAAGAATGATGATATTGATATTCATGCTACTTCATATATAGACATACCAGTCAAGTCACCAGATGTAGCATCTACAAATTTCTGTGTGATCTGATTATTGAAACTATCTTCCTCATAGGCTAGGTGGATTACAGAAAACATGGAGAGAGAAGTAGTGGGCTGTGTATATGATAGCCTTTTGAAAGAACCTTTTGCAATGGAAACTATGCTTCAGGGCTATTGTCAAGATTCAGTCATCAGGTAGGCCATGAATGGATGTGGCAACATGAACTATAATTAGATGGTAAATTCTAAAATCATTTTAATATAATATACTCAACCTCTGTATATTGCTCCCATATGATACTGTGAGCAATTCATGTTGAATAACAAAGGTATATCAAGTTTGCCAGCTAGTTGTCTGTTGTTAAAGTTAGATGTTTTGTATTTTGAACAAGCAAAGGTAATTTTTGTTTAAAATATTATATTAGTTTATCACAAATATAAGATTTATCTCTTTTCTTTCTTTCTTGTAAGAGGGCTAGTGTTCAGATCAAAGGTTAAGACTAAAATGTAAAGTATTTCTTAGGGCTTCATTATAAATATTTAACATAAAAGTATAAAATGATAAAAACCATGTAACCCCAAACACTTTGGGGGCAAATTGAAGAAGAAAGGTCTACCTTTCGAAAGTGCATGGGTTATAGGGTTTTTATCATTTTATAAGACTTCCTGAACCTGTTTTCTGACATCATTAACATATGATTATGTCAGCCTGTTAATTTTTATATATTTTGATTTCCTGTTGTTTTGTTTTCATTGTTAAATATATATTTGTGAATGGTTAATGTTTGGTACATGTAACTGTTGATATATGAGCGGGAAAAATTTAACCAAAACCTGGAAATGTCGGAAATATGATGGACCTCCTTAGCTTTAATTATCCTGGAACTTGCATGCATCCAAGTCATGCCATTTAGCTAAATCAGTTATTAATAATGGCTGGAGACGGCTTGAATGGGTAATGAAGAAAAACTTTAATATAACAGCAAATGTACAACGTTTCGACAAGGTTTTGTCATCATCAGGTACAATTACTTCTCATTTTCAACGTGACAATGTTCCTGAGAATGAATACAATTAAGGTGAAAGAAATTTGGGTTCATTTTTCTGGCATCTTCTTATTTTGGTATGTTTGTGGCTGTATCTTTCCTGGGTGGATATCGTCTCCCTCCTATGGAGATTCTACACATTCACCTTTTACTTGGACATGTATTTAAACAACATTTATGTTTTCTTTTCAAGGACCCTCTTTTACTGCTACTAATAGGATCCCACTCTGAAGAAAGTGTTGCCTGTTCAGGTGTGCTTTAACTCAAACACATACTGTATACTGTTAGAGCTGTAATATTCACTGTAGAGATGGGGTGTTCTGCAAGACCACTATTGGCATGCTTAGTGGGATATGCTCATGTGTGTGTCTAGGTATCTATCAATTTAACTCAATGGTGAACTATCACTCATGGACTATCATGAGTAAAGCAAAAGGGGATTTCTCAGCCATTCCTTTGATTGCATAAATCGGGGATAGTCTGCTTTTCAAAATAGGAAATCGTGGATGCCCATTGCACTTTCTTCAGTATGATGGTCCTCTGGAGTCCCCACTGCATTTATCCCCCTCCTTGTTTTTTCATTCTTCAAGTGGAGCACAGGAGTCCTTACTAGTTCCCAGTCACTGGAATGGTGGATCAAGGAGGCTTCCTTCTGTGAAATAGAAACTTACAATACATTAACACATTTATCCACTCATTGAGAAGAAGGTAGAACTGGGTTTCCTCCTTCCCTTTTCTCTGGACACTTATTGTCAGTTGGAGCAGAACTAGCCTACATGGGATCCTCCTTGTAATGCCAGGTTCAGGATGACACCACCCTGTTCCCATGGTTGAGTGCAGTAGAGCCCCCTCTCATTAACTCTGGTTGCAAGAGGTTTTCTTCCCTGCTCCTACAGTTGAGTTTGGGGGACTTCATCTGCCTCATAATACTGGCAACAGGATGTATGTACACTGTTCCTACTGTTGAGCAAATGTTCCATATCTTCCTAGTTATTCTAGGTGTAGGATATGTCTTCCCTGCATGTATGGTTGTGTGAGTTACGATATTTGCTCTTAATACTGGTTACAGGTATTGCCCTGTTCTCTTGGTTGAGTTGGGGCAATGACACGACCCCATAATGCTGGGTTTGGATTGTTGTACTCCTTGCTTCTATGGTGGATTTGGGAGTTGGTCTGGTTTTGTCCGAGTGCAAACTTCCTCTTTGTAACTCCAGTTGCTTGATTTATGACACACTGTTTACTTACGGTTGGGGTTGGTGTATGTAATATCATACAGTCCACATGCCCTAGCCACAATGTTAATGAGCCTCTCATTTTATTTTTATTTGGGAGATCCTCAACCTCCTAATACTGAGGATGGGTTGTAGAACCTGCTCTGTCTGGTTCAAGTTGGGTTGATACCTAGCCATGGCTAGATGTTTTCTCCATCATTATATTTCAACAAACTGTCCCTTGACTTGCTGTTTCTCCTTGTTTGGGTATCAAGTTTGCTTCCAGTTTTTGTTTCATTGAGTGGATCTTTACCTACAGAAGCTGTCTGTTTTGTGTGATGGAGGATGATTTGAACTCGCACTATTTTTTTGCTATAGTTTGTAACTCTCAGAATGAATTAAGCTTGTGTACATCTATTCTTTTTTCCACTTTTATCAGGTTTATTTCCTTCTTACAAGGCAAAGTAGTAGTGTGGTGCTCTGCATGTGTGCTTCAGTTTTGTCTCTGAGCACACTAGTTATATCTAGGTGGTTGCTTTCCACTTGGATTCACTGTTAGGAGCCTACACTGGCCCCCCTCCACCTTTTCAGTGTAGGATTCTAGCTTTGCGTGAGAGGAGGTAAGACTGTATCAGAAGGTAACAGTTTCTTACATCGAAAATGTATTTCCGATAGGTACTTCTCACTCTTCCTCCCCAGTGCCTGTGTTATTCATATTAGATCCTGCCAATCTCAAAAGTGAGGATTTAGCAGGAAAATCAGAGGGAGATAACTGTGCCAATATAGGTGATGCAATACTATTGGTGAATTGTGATCACATGCTTATGAACATGTATATAGCATGTGAATGGTGATCACATGCTATATATATAGACTGGTCTGCTGAGTGTGAAAAATATTTTAGCAGTATGTAGGAGCAGAAAGAAGATTGAAATATCTTTGTGTGAAAAGAAGAAAGTACCTATCGGAAATACATTTTCAGTGTAAAAAAATGTTAACTTTGAATATTATCTTGGTCAGTCACTGTTATTTCATATGGTGATAATTGTCTAATTCATTATATTTGATAACAGATTGGTTCAAATATTCTTTCATATTGTCAACCACCATCTTGCAATGTCTTTGTTTAAAGTTCTTTTTCTGTAATACTTTAGTCTAAAGTAAGTATGTACTGAAGTTTTATTACTGTTTATATCCATATTACAAGCTAAATAGTGTTAATTAAGCACAATTGTGGAATATCAGGTAAAATATGTGCACAGTTCATGTCTGGAAAATATGAAATTCTGCTTGGAAAATTGCAGACATTGTTTTTTGAGAGAATGTGAAAACCCTGTTGAGATAGGTAATGCATTTTTAACAAAGACCCATTGTGGATTATGTATGCAGAAAATTTGTAAATGACCATTTACTTTGATAACTTCAGTATACCACATTGACTTATATTCTTTATTAAAGATAATAATTTATAAACGAGTAATAATCTACATACATCTCATTTAAGAAATGGAACGTTCCTGAAATTGTCATTAACCTATAGGCTTGTTTCTGGCTTGAAAAAGAGCATTTACTTAAAATTTTGACAGGTAAATAAATTACTACCATCGTTTTTAAAGGTGATTTTTCTCTAAAAGTCTAATTTCTTTATTTTATCAATTTAGCATTTTTCTACTTAGTTATTTGCTAAATTCTTCAATTATTAGATTTATTCATTCTCTTTTAAGAAATAGTACATCTTGCATATGTACATCCTTATTTAAGAAAAGTACATATTGTGGCCAATTTTGTCCTAATTTAAGAAAGAGTACATGTTACATTCGTATTTCTTCACTTAAGAAACAGTACCGGGGTTCCTGCAGATTCCTAAAAAATCCTATATAGGTTGTTACATTCTTGGGTTTCGAAAAGTCTTAAATTTGTTACACATATAGTATCTTCTCACTTAAGATATGGTATATGTTACATGTGTATGACCTCACTTAAGAAATAGTACATGTTACATTTGTATGTCCTCCCTTCAGAAACAATAGATAGTAAATGTATATGTTTTCAATTAAGAAACAGCACGTTGCAATTGGTGTCCTCATTTTAAAAAGAGTTGGTATTATGATTTGACCCATAGAAATTGTATGTACTCATGTATTCACAAATATTAATGTATAAGTTTAACAGTCTTACTTTTCTTTCTTTTTTTTTTTTTTTGTTTATATATATATATTAGAAAATTATGATATAGGAGTTTCAAAGTATAATCAGTCTGATGCCAAGCTATCTCAACAAGGTGGTATAGCAAAGATACCATATACTGCTGAGACTGTAATTCGCCGTTTACCAACCTGGACAGATATGTTAATATCATACTCCACTATAGCTGGTAAGAATTTTGTAACTGTTAAATCATGAATACATATAACCATTGTTAAATATTTTGATTGTCACTTTGAAAATTAAGAAAACATTTTGTGACACACAAAATGAGCTTGCAGTGTTTTATAGTTAGCAATTATGTATAAAGTTCATTAAAAATGTTATTTTTTAGAACATACTAAAACCCCAGTACATGCTACAATATACAAAATCATAGTTGAAGCACTGTTTATACCATTCACTTATGAGATATCAAATTTTGTGATGAATAATGCCTTTAACAGGTTGTTGATGAGGCCTTCCTTTCATTACCAAATTCATCAGGTCATCTAATTTACAACTAACATATGTTGTGAAGTTTTGTTACACTTTAAGCTTTAAAGAAGAGATCAGATTTAACTAGTGTAGAATCTAAAAATATAAACTTTGATGTCTTCTGAGTCAAAGGTTCTCAAACTAGGGTTTATGAAACAGTCTTGGGTGTTTCAGCACACATAGAAATAGGTTCTTTAAAACTTTCCTGTAAATGGACAAAGCAATATTTTTTAGCAAAACATATTTATTGCAATAAATATGACTAAACAATGCTGTTTATGCTTGAATTTTTTTTTAAATGCAAGTTGCAACACACCTCAGAGTTCTAATATTCAAATTTCTATTAATTCATTTGTTGGAGGTCATCAGCTAGTGTGTCTAAGGTCTTTTGGGCCTCAAGCTAAAAATTTCTGTTCTAAGTGAGTGATAAGAATATTAAGTCAATGAAATCTTGTATGTTGCACTTGTAACCCAGCTGACCTGGTACCATATCTCTGGATTAAGTGAAAGCTTTGTCAGTGGCAGCATACTGCATCTCAAATATGGTTAAAATACTATATACACACTTAGTGAAAACACATTTTGGGTCTGTTAAGTGTGAGGTATTTAAAATAAATCATTTTGTTAATATCTTATTATGGTGTTTCATCACAATTCTTAATTTGAAAAAAAAATCTTATTTTGCTGGTTTAAGTGTTATAAACCATAAGACTTGATATGTTGCAAATAACTGATAAAATAGCATTTCAACTAAATTGTGTATCTTATAACCCAATCACCCATATGAGAATAGATATCGAGTGAAAAGACTTATAGGCAACGATGTAAAACAATGTGTAGCTAAAATGCTATTCTATGCTGTACTTAGTAGAAGCCAACAGTGGCCAGTAATTAAAATATTATCATAACATTTTATTATTTCCTATTGATAATGCAGAATTTTCATGTTGTTGATTTCTGGATTATTTATTTCATTAACTTGTACTTGCAAGTTTTTTGTATTTTAATTTCAGGATATATTTCACTTCGAAACAACATATTTGGCTCATGGTACTGCCAGGCTCTGGCCAGTGTTTTGATGACTCATGCACATGATGTAGAACTTACCCACATGCTTTTAAAGGTAGTAGTTTTTAGATGTTTTTTAAGTGCATTTTTTATGTATATGATCGTAATGCTGAAAATAAATACTGATTTGGTAGTTTAAAACATTCTTGACAATTTACTTGTTTTGTTAGTGTAGAGAAATACACTAATTGCTAGGTTTTATTAAATTTCTCTTTATTTAAAAATTTTTTATGAATTTTCTGTTAATATATGAATGAGAAAAATAGTGTGTGAATTGTTTTGTGTGCACTATGTTATTTCAGGTTTCAATATATTATTATTCATTTTGTCATCAAACTCTAACCAGTACGTTCATTACTCAGATCATGGATGAGAGCTGGATATATGGAGGGTTTTCATTATTTTTAATAGTAGGTGGATGATACTTCTAAAGTACGAGTTAACCCTGTTGTGTGAAGTATATCCTGGGATGAAGGCCCAACATTGTTCTTTTATGTGTGATCCCCCTAGCCCTACTTCAACGGGTCTTCCTATGGTCAGGGGTTAAAAGGCATATCATTATGTTTGTAGATTAACATTCAAGATTTTATTGAACTACTATTTAACTCTCTCAATATGGGCTTAGTTGATTTGACTGACCATATGACTTGTTTGTACTTATTTAAAGACTTTATAGATTTGATACTACTAACTTCTAATATAGTGTGTATATCCTCACAAAATTTGGCAGTCTTTCAGATAATATTATAAGTCTTTCACATTAAAAGAAATCATATTTTTTAGTGAAGTATTTCTAATAAACTAAAAAAAGATTTGTCCATGAATATATTGAGTATTTGTTTTAAACAGTCTGTGTGCAAAGTGATTTTCATGTTAAGATATAAATAGTTTTCTTCATATCAAAAATCTCCGATTTGATTTGTTTAATCTGTAAAACCTCCCTAGTACATTTCAGAGATTTGTTTTCAGTAAAACTTTATATCCTATCTGTTATTTTCTCTACCCTAACTCTATACGAGGTATGTCAATTTGATTGACCTCGTATCCACTAAAATAAATCTAAATTACCCTCTTTTTTCTTTCTAGAATGACTTCAAATTGTAACAAGAAACTACAATCATTTATCTGAAGTAGCTTTAAACTCCTAATAATATACATCTACTTATAATTAAGTTTTATTGTTTTATTGCACTTCAAACTGTGTCTAACTACTATTCATGGCATTATAAGTAAATCACTTGGGGGAACATGCAGCTCACATTATGTTATCGAATTACGTTACCCACGAGCTGCTTAAGTGCATCCCTTGCAAAATATTATTATTTATTTTACCTAATCTAACCTAAAGAGATCCTTTTTTTTACATTTTAGTTACTTTTATAATAATAAATAAAGTATAAACATGAAAAACAAGAAAAGTTACCTGTGTCTTCTTTTTCTTTTTTTTTTATGCTGTCAACTCTTTATGACATTTAACCCTACTTTTTTTATACTAATGGTAGTAATGCATTAAATAATTTTAATTTAATTAAATAATACACCAAAGAACATAGAATAATAACGTGCAAAAAACAGACAATTTCCTCAAACTACCACAATATTTCTGGCTTTCTAACTGTGTGACAAGAGCCGTTACAAATTCGTCCAAGCTAGTCATTAACTTTTCTGTGGGAATGAAGCTTGTACTAAAAGAGAAATTGACAATTCTCTGTTCAGAACATAAGGTAATATAATACATCGTTTGATAGATGAAAACCTTGGGTTTTTATTGGTTATAGATGATGTAGAATAAATATAAGGGAGAACTATTAACAAATCTTGAAAGAGAGGATGTGACAGGTGGGTGTGACAAGAAGGGTCTGATTTTCTATTTGATGGCTCTGTAACCAAACAAAATCGAAAGCTATAAAAATTATGGTTTGTCTGAGCAAAGATGACTTTATAGTGAGTAATTTACATTAAATTTCTTAATTATTGAAGGGGTGGTGAATAAAATAGAGAAAATTGGATGCTTACTAAAATCTTTCTCATACTAGGGGAAATTCAGGATTTTTTAAATATTGCCTTATAAAATTAAGATTATAAGACTTGTATATTATCAAAATATGGATTATTAGCTACAATTTTATGCTATACTAATTGGTATAACATAAACAAAAAGTAGTTGAATAAAATTTTGAATGTAAGTCACTAAATCCTCGTGACATGCGCAGTAAATGATGCCTTGGCAGAGAGAGTTAATGAATATATGTCAATAAGTTAGGTATCAAATTTTAGATTATAATTCAGATTTTAGTATTATACATTAGTTAATTTCTTAATTTAAAAATAAATATTAAAAATAATCCTAAATATTGATGTTTTTTGTGTGTCATGTGGTATGTTGAATGCAGCTTTGGTTCAAATTAGATGTTTGTGATGTCCAAATACAAAGTCTATAGTTTTTTACGAATTAGAAACTCAAATTACCAATATTGGCAAGCCAGAATATAAGATAAGAACCTATTTTTTTAATTTTCTGACATATTATTACATTTAATGAATCAACCGCCCACCTCTTCAATTTTTTAAAATATTTACTTATGTACACCTACTTTGACCAATGATGTGTGTATAACCAATTGAAAGCTCAGAATGTCCCCCATGTATTTTTTCAACCTCTGCAAAGTGTTTGAATGGAGAACCCTTTCTTTTTATAGTATTTTATGGTATTTGTTTTTAGACTCAAATACAGCTTAATTACTAAGCCTGATAAATTATAGTGGAATTTTGTGATACTGATATAGTAATTTATGATTTTTTTGTTATTTCAAAAAGCATGTACAAACCCTAAAAAGATTTGGTTTGACATCTTCCATGTATGAAATTTTACAAGGCTTAGCAAATTACAGTAAGCAGCAAACAAGTTCATAAGTAGAAGAGATCATTGTTTTCTATACTTCTTTTTTTTACTGTTCTATGTTTTAAGAAAAAAGTAACTGAAATTTAGAACTTATTGGGAATTAGTAATAACATACATACATATATAATGTATTATAACTGAAATGTGACTGTATTTTACAAAATATTGGTCCACTAGAACAAAGCCAAGACAGGTCAGTTTCTAAAGGCCAGTTTTATACTATTGGATATGTTAACATGAGTGCAACTTCTTTAATGTTAGTCAGACAGAGCTGAAAGGTCAATAAAATAATAAATATATATAGCTGTATAATGTAATGAGATTTAAACTATTTTGACTAAACATTTGTGGTTTAATGTTACAATCTGTAGTCATTCTAGAATGAAAAAAAGCATAATTTAGATCTGTTTCCTAATTTTGTATGGTGGTTACAAGATTGGCCAAATTAACCAAACCCATACAGTGATACAATAGTGAAAATAACATATGAAATATATCGTTTTTTTTTGTTTTTTTTTTTAATTTTGATAATTATGTGGAGGTTATAGAGATTTTGCATGTGAAATTTGACAATTTTCTGATGCATAAAAGTATTTTTAATTTTAAAATCAAAATTACTTTGCATGTTGAATAGTGAACATTCGATAATAAATAATACACAAGAAAATCATTAACTAAAAAATCTTAAAACTTAATTAAAAAACTATGATACTTTATGTACAAAAGTCTTGTAAGGTTTACTAATAATCTGAAAAATTCTATGAAGAAGCATATACAATTTAAAAAGTTACAATATAACTGCTTTATGGTTACTTTGGGGGATACAGACTGAGTGGAATCTACCCACCCGTAGTAAAAGGACCGGAGGGTGTGGGGCATATTCCCTAGAAAAATATAGAAAATAAAGATTATCATAGAAACTTGTTCCTGCACTTTCTCTACTCTCTTCAAAAGAACAAATGGAAATTACAGCTTGATAATATAATAAATATATTAATTTACATTATATATTTGCACTCAGAGTGTTTTAACATCTTTTCAATAAATACTATAATTCTGTTCTTTCTTTCACTCAGACAATGCCTCTGAAGTAGGCAAAACTAGTCATTAAGTTTTTAAAATGTTTTACTTTTGTGTGAGTTACAATTTATTAATTTAATCAGTAATAATACAATTGTATTCCTTTATACGTGTATGAGCAGAAAATGCGCACTAAGTGCATACATTGATCATCCAGTGGGAATATGTGGGTATGTGACATGTGATAATACTTTCTTCTCTTCACACTTGCTCATAAGCTTCATAGAGATACTCAAAAGGTTGCAGTGAGTGATTCTGAATAAGTAATACAAAACCAAAGTAGTCAGCCAAATGAGTTGTATTTTAGCCAAAGTTGCTGGTTGATTTACTCAGCATCTAATGAAAACCCTGTACAGTGAGGAATTGATAATTTCTTCCTCACTTATCTTTTGGGGAAAACAAACAACAATTATAAACCATTTTCCTCTACTATTTCTTAGCTATTTGTTCATTTCTGCAATAACTATTGCACTTTTTCCTATAGATGCCAACAACAGGCATTTAAATTGCTTGTCTTTTTTTATTACAAATTAAACTTTGTGATTAAAACAAGATTCAAAAGACAGAATGTAGTGCACAGTTGAAATTTTTTTTAAATAGACAGCCTGCCTGTTAAATTGGTGATTAAAAGTTTCAATCTTTGTATCTTCAAAATTCTCTTTAATTGATTCAGGAACTAATTACATAAAAAAATGGAAAAATGTAAAACAATGAACTAATAAAATATAGAAAAAATGTGGGAATTTTCCAAAGCAGAATGCTTTCACATTTTAAAATAATCTGTCGAACATGGTTGTATAAAATATCAATGTTGTAATTTTGATAGTTAAAAAACTTTGTACTCTTTTACAGTAAAGGCAATTTTATACTTTTAAAATATGTGTTATATTTACATTATAAACTTGCATCATTTGAATGTACTCACTCCTGACTACTTATCAAGTATTTACCATTTTAAAATATAGTACTTTAGAGTAACAAGTACCCCTTGTGTCTTAGTGATAAGTTTGTAGGCTTATAATACTAAAATTTAAGTTTCAACCCTGTGGTTTGCAGAACACAGATAAACAATTTTCAGTTTTGTGCTTAACAACAGTATTGGAAAAAGGAGTAATCAGAAGTAACAGCTAACAGTATCTTCAAACTTATATTTAAGTTATTGACCCATAGGCCCTACACAGAAATTTACACCATCAATCTCAAAACTGTAATTTTAAGATGTGTTGATTGCTGCAAATTTTCTGTAGGTGAATTTACCAGAAATGTGATTTGTATTGAGAAAAACAATATATTTGTAAATAGATTCTGTTATTTAGAAAGAGTTTTGGTTTGTTTCAGGTTGATAAGATAGTCAAGGAAAGAGTCACTGATTGTGGAGAAAAGCAGGCTACAGAAACACTTTATCGAGGTTGGAGCAACAAACTCTATTTTAACCCAGGGTTGTATAAGTGATAATCTATAAAAGTAGTATTGAATACATAGAAAAAGGGCTAATTGTAATTTAGTTGTGGGAACATTCTTTCAAACAGAATATGATTTTCAGGTATTAATTCTTTGATTTAACAAATGCAGATGTAATGAACTCTTTCAAGTTTTACCTTTTTAAGTTATCAGGTGACGTAACAACAGAGTTGTATTAATACAGGTTTAGCTTAAAAGTCTGTGACCCTGTTATGGATTCATATATTTAACTATGAGAAATCTGGTCTTTCTCATGCTAATGAGATGACAGAATATTTAGGTAATGTTTTAAATCTTGGGTGTTACCCCACTGGGTGTTAATCTATGTTTAGAGATAGGATGACAAGTGGTTTATGATTTCAGTTATCCTAAGAAGTTGGATTTTGTTTCTAATATCAAAAAAGTTGCCAGAACGAGAAACTCCTCGTGTTAAACTGCCTTATTCTTCATATATTTATCTACGAAGTGGTTGATACAAAAAGTTACTTTCTTAAGTCACACAACATGATTAAAATTACCCTTTAATATAGTATATAGATATGATTCCCATTCAACCAGCTTCAAGCTAGTGAATCGTTTTTATGGTCTATAGAGTCACCATTGTACCAAATAAGAGGTCACAAGATGTAATTACTACTAGAAATCCCCATTCAGATAACTAAAAGCTACTGATTAACCTTCGTACTGACCCGAGTTTTGAAGTATCAACCATGTTTTCCATTACTGTACAGTTTTAGTTAAATTGGACACACACACATATAGACAACAAATCAAATAACAAGTGAAATATAGTAATCCCTTCCCAGATGAGGATTAAAACTATTACTATTATGTGATTTTTTCTTCTTTGAAACCTCTTAACTCCATCTGTTAGATAATATAAATGTATAGCAATCTTTTAAAATTAGGCTGTGAATACCTAAAAATGTGTTAATGCTATATTTTGAAATTTTTATTTCAAAATATTGTGTTATGTTAAAATTTAAAACTATGATGGATTGGTAATATATTATTTTAATCATATCTTATATCTGATTTTAGCAGCTGTGCTGACTCCTGTTAACTTAAACATACAATACTATTTTTGAGTACATTTAAATCAATACTTTATATAGATAGGCCAATACAAAAAATATTAATAACTTTCAACATTTTTTATTGTTTACTGAGAGATATTAAAAATGTGCTTTTGTTTCAGACCTTTTAACTTGTATATACTGTATTTAGATCGCACATGTATTAATACATTTATTTTCTGTATTGTTCAAAAATACCAGTGTGAAAGTAATTTAAAAGATAAAAAAATACACATGATTTAGAGGTTCATTCAAAATTTATTAACAGTCCACCTGTTAAATATCCTTGCAATAAGTTGTTTGAGGGAGACACTTAATGGCATGTTGATGGTGTAACTATCTATGTGTGTGTGTTATTAACCTATCTACTCATAAAACTAGTGTTTATTTTGCAAACTGTGGTAGTGTTACCTTCAAGTAGAAGTTTAACGTGTTAAAACTCCTAGGAATCTTAATGCCTTGAAAGACATTTGCTTGTCATTGAACATCTCTTGGTGATAAAAGCTTATAGTATTGTGAAGTCCATGGTGGGAAAAATTAATTAAATAGCTACAGTTATCACCTGAATTAATCATAAAAAATATTTTATTAATATTACCTTCATAAATTTTATAAATTTTCATTTTTGATAACACTTTAAAAGTTTTTTAAATTTGTATGAAGACATGGAAATGTTATTCTTTACATGAGAATAAAAACTATATTTAGTAGTAATTACTGAGTATTTTTAATAAAGGTCTACCACTACTCAACACCTTACAAGTTGTTTTCTTTCCAAATTGTATAGGATACTTGCAAATATCTTTTGTACATTTCTTTCCTTTTATCAGATTCAACTTGTCAAATTTTATATCTGGTCTCCTAGATGATTTCATTCAGATCAAAAGTCATATAAAACACAAAGCTCACTACTCTGATTTCTACTATTACACAGCAGTTTTGTCCTATGTACTCTTTAAAAAAACAAGTGGCATTTTTTGTTGTATTGTTTATCTGTAGATATTGAACTTTATGTGAAATAGCATGATAAGTACAGCATCACAATTTTGAGTGATATATAAAAACCTTGTTATCTCAGCCCTGTTTGTCAAGGATCTTCCTTGACATTTGGGCATTTGACCTGTATTAAGAATGATTGCATTTTTTTATGTATGATAACTCTCTATGTTAAAGTTGCATGTATATATATAATGGTTTTTGTTAAACAAGACCGATGTCTGTAGGTTTACTTTCTTCTTAGAATTCTTCTCAAGAAGTCGATAAGCCG
>NW_013666622.1:106693-117664 GCF_000517525.1 Limulus polyphemus | reverse complement strand
TTATCAGTTTAAATATAGAGCTAAAACATTTGTTTTTTTTAAATTTTAAATAAACCAGTAGTTAAACCTGGAATATATGGTAACACTAAACATTCCTTTTTAATTTATCATAACTTGGTTTCTATGTGAAACTTTGATCTATTATTGCCACATTAGTGAATTTGTTAACTGCTCTATCTACAATACTTAGGTTAAATCCTATTTCAACTGCTATATATTTTATCAGTAATAACTCATTTTTTAAATCATCTTGTTTTGTACATATCTTCAAACTTTTGTGAATATAACTGTAAAATGCCAACACTTTTTGTGTTTTTGTATGACATGATTCCTGGTGTGGTGGCATAAGAACAGAAAAAGGTTTCCTGTAAGTAGATGTTTCTACAATTTCCCTGTTCATTCCTTTTTACCAATACATCTACAAAAGGCAAACTATTATTTTTCTCAATTTCATGAGTAAATTGTACAGAAGGTTCTATGCTATTCAAATAGTTTGCAAATTCTGTTAATGCCTCAATACCATATTTCCACACCAAGAATGTGTCATCTACATACCTTATTCAAATCTCTGGTTTACATTTTGTACCATTTATGGCTTTTATTTCAAATGCATTCATATATAAATCACATAATAATGGTGAAAGTGGAGATCTCGCTGTCAACCCTCCATTTTGTCGATAAAAAACATTGTTAACCTGAAAGAATTGATTCATAACACTCACCTTTGTTAAATTAATTATATCTAGAATTTCAACTGTGGAAGTTCTATTTTGGAACAACGTATTTTCAAAACAATTGCATCTTCAACTAATAAATCATCCTTATTCAATTTTATATCATTGATTTTTTCTACAAATTCTACAGCATTTTTGACTGTATATTTATTTTTATTTCTAAAACTGGAATACTTCTAAGCTATATATTTAGCTGTTTCATATGACGCTGTACCTATAGTTGATCCAATTGGTCTAAAACTGTCATTCATTTTGTGTATTTTTGGAAGTGCATAAAATCTCAGAGTAATAAAATTAACAGGAATAGGTCGACGCTTCTCTGCATCTGTTAAAGTTAAACAGTTTTTAACAATTGTTTTTAAGTTTTTCATTAGTAACGTCAATTAATAAATCTCCTACATCTTTAATGTAGTCACATATATTAAATACTACAATTTGTCCTTCTTTATTTGCTTTTGAAATAACAATATCTGTATTATCTCTTAATGACTTTATGGCTTGATGAAATTTAAAAAGAATGATAAATTATTAAATATAGATGAAGGGTCCGGCAAATGTCTGTCTAATACCTGTTCTGATATTTATGCACAAATGCAAAATTACAGACAGGTCACGTGATATTTAAGAAAATATAAAATTTGAAAATTATCTCTTGCAACTTCAGTCCTGAAGATGACGTGTGACATGTCGAAACATGTAGAGTCATTATTTTTAAATGATTTTAATGTTGTATATTTATTATTTTAACTTTATATAAGTCAATAAAAAGTCTCGATTCTTGAGGATGAAGTTCATTACCTAATTCTTCCATTAGTGCATCAACATTTGTACAGAAACAAGAAGTATCTTGTATGCTGTAGTGAGAAGCAAAACTTTGATGACAACTTCGGAAGATTGAAACTCTTGTTTCTGGAGTTAATAAATTCCATTGCTGTAAACAAGAACCAAGAAGTTCCCTCATGCTGCTTTGATAAAGACAAGTCACGAATCAAATCATTTAGGTCTTGTGTGATCAGATGAGGCAGTTTATGTTGAGGTTCCACAGGAATAGAATTACTAGATGAAGATGATTCATTGTCTTCTTTGCAGGATAATTCTTCTGTTTCTCAAGTGGATGTGGCACTGGAAGACCATCCCCATGAGGTACAGTTGTGTTGCAGCTATAATATCTTGATATTTAACATATTTTGTAGTTTTGCCTGAATATCCAGAAACATTAGTCATCAAAAATAACAGTTAGATGATATTTGGGCTCATGACATATCATGGGAACTGCAAATGGCATACTTGTTCTCTTCTTATTTAGCAACTGTGTCAAGCCAGATGTACAAATTGTACAACACACATGTGAAGCTCAGTATTTTTCTTGTTCACAAGTTTTACACCCAAATTAGTGGTAACGAGCTACCTTTACCTTGTGTGATGTTTTCCTACCTGAAACTGTAATATATTTTCCACAAAAGTAGCAGAAACTGTTTGGGGGGTGGTTTTTGGACTCTATTTGAACTGGAGGCAGCCAGCATTTCAAATGATTTTCTAAAAAATATAAGACTTTATGTTTAGAGAATTAGGGTTTAAAAGATTTTGAAAAACAAAGTTTTGCAGAGTTTGATTATATCATGGGTATGGTGCAAGGAAGAAGATCAGACTTTATTTTGACTGTGTGTGGAGCGAGGTGCAGTGACGAACTGAATGAGTGAGAGGCGTTTGACTCTGCTACTTTTATGCTCAATCAGTCGACTTTTCAAATTTCTAGCCATCTGAGCACGTAAAGGTTTCGTGATTCTCTGGCAGAGTAGGTGATCATCGGAATGAGGCTAAAGTGGTGCAATTTGCTACAGTTATATCGAGAACAAATAGCATATGTTAACAATATACTTGTAATTTTACACCAATACATGTATGCCTTTTACCCATTAAACTGTCCAAGTAAATTTAATTTCACAGCATAAATCTATAATACTGAGTTGATTGCATGCTATTTCACATAGTGCTTATAAAATATTGAGATATTACAATAGCTCAAAATCTAGAGGCAATGGACAAATTCTGACTACATTTTTGAAATCATCACCATCAAGTACCCCAAATCATGAGTTTTCTCCAGTAGCAAATTTTTTGTTGTCCAATGTAATTTGTATTGATTGTATGAGTAAAGACTTTTACAGTGAGAGTTTGTTCAAGATTAATGATGCAGAAATATGAATTTTTATAAACTAAATTTGACAGAATGTATTAAAACTTTTATATATATATATATATGGTAACTTTTATGTTTAAAACATTAGCTAATCTGATATGATATTGGATTATGGTTTAGAGCAATGTAAAACCTTGTTTGCCCAAGTGAGTGGCTTCTCTAACAGAAGTTTTTTTACTTTTTTGAGAATCTGGAAAAGGACTTTCAATGGCATGTGTTCTATCTGTTATATTTGCATTTATTTAGTGAAAGTTCACTTTCTCAAATTAATTATTAATATCTCAATGATTATTGTTGTAATGTAGTTATTTTGCATGTTCTTTTAAATCAGGAAATTAGTAATTCAACATCCAGTCTACTTAATGAAACAAAATTAGCTTATTTCCTCTTTTGAACATTTCTACGAGCTTAAGCCACTTTTAAACTGTTTAAAGTGTTTAGGCAATCACAATGAACAAACCTTTGGCTTTGATCACCTGTCTTTCTGGTTTACAGAAACCAGAAAGACATTTTTTTAAGGACCAGCATGTGGCCCTTTCCAGCACCTGCTTAACTTTGGATTTCATCCTTACTTGCAGGGAAGATTATACAGCCATACCATGTCACCTCATTGAAATTCTGTAGTATCAGCACTAATATCATAGGAACTTTCATTTTATCACTAGCTGATTTAAGTCTTTCTTGGGTAAAGTTCTATAATTTTTCTAGTTATCACATGTAGGAATCTTCTGAGTGATTGTTCTCTGGACAATAGTACAGAAGGTCCAGTGGCACTTTCTCCTGTGAACATCAGTGATGGTGGTATATTGCCAATAGCTTCATGTACTGCTGTACAATATATCATTAGTAACAGTAGTAGATCTTGATTCCACATCTTCTGATGCTCATCCATGTATGTAGCTAATCAATTTAACAGTTTATGTTTGTATCTCTCCTCCATGCCATCAGAAGATGGAGTAACAGCTGTTGTCCTGTTTTTTAATCCCAAGGATATGACACATTTCCACAGAAATTCTGATTCAAAGTTCCACCCCTGATCTGAGTGAAGCTCCATTGGCACACCAAATCTTGAGACAAGTTTCTTTGCAAGGATTTATGCTTCCTGATTCTGAACAGCACAAGTTTCTGGCCATTTGGTTAAATAGCCTATCACAACTGTGATATGTTGATTCCTCTGTTTCTCTGTGGAAGAGGACCAAGCACCTTAACAACAACTCTCTCCAGTGGTGCCCCATCGCAATACTGCTGTAGCTGGCCATGCTGTTTCTTTTTGTGGGCCTTTGTTGCTCACAACAAAATTCACACATTTTACACTAATTCTCTATAGATCCCCAACACCCAACCCAATAGAAGTGTTCTCTTACTCATTCCAGTGTAACTCTTACCATTGATCAGTTGTAAAACCTACATAGCCCAGTCATACAACTATTGTGAGTTAGTAAGCTGTCCTTATCAAAGGGAAGACATCTGTTTTCCTACTTTTTTCCTCAAAGGTTATTGATTACCTCTGATGTTCTTTGATGTGGAAATACTACTTGTACAGCCTTACATTTTCCGTTGTCCCATCCAAATTTGACTCAAATTGTTTGTTTTGTTGTGTTTATGGCCTAATGATGACATCTGTATTCTTCATCTCCATAAAATAACTACTGATTATTAATTCATCAGGACACATTGGAGTTCCTGCATCTATTATTCTGTACATCTGTATTCTTCATTTCCATAAAATAACTTCCGATTATTAATTCATCAGGACACATTGGAGTGCCTGCATCTATTATTCTGTACATCTGTATTCTTCATCTCAATAAAATAACTACTGATCATTAATTTATCAGGACACATTGGAATGCCTGGTTCTATTAAAGCCCAGTCACTAGATGTAAATTTCTTTTTAACGAATCCTGTTATGAATATTTCATTCATCTGTGACACAGTGACAGCTCTCCTTGTTGTTGCTTTGGAGATCCCATCTCTGCTGTATTAATTGCCATGTAGTGTATAGGAATCTCCTGGTCATGTACTGTGAAGCTAGCTAGCCTCACATCCACATCTCTGCATGAAGTCGGTTCCAAGTATGCACTGTTCTTTAACGTTAATTACTCATGTTATGAGACATAGAGAAGTCTCCTACAATAAGAGTAACTTCTAACTTTCCTCTTGCTGGAACATTATGTCCATTTTCTGTTTGCATCACTCCTTCATCATTCATCATATGTGGAGACAGTTTATCACCTTTCATTTCCAGCATACTGCAAGGCATCTCCTGGATTCTTTAAACAATGTACTTTATATTCTACTTGGGACAAACAGAGTATTCTCAGCTGAACTTTGTCTTGTAAGACCAGTAAAATCCTATTTCCCAATGACTAGTTAAATTTTTATTATCCCTTCAACCTGGTTGAGCTCAATGATTTATTCTTTGATGTCTTAACAGCTGTCGATTCCTCTGTTGTTATTTTCTTTTTTTGTTTTTTGTTGCTTTTTCTGGTAATGACTGGGTTTCCCACGGGTATAGTAATTCTCTCTTTCTGATATCTTTAGGGAGGAGTTTTTACTCCCTAAAAGCTTTTGTCTGCAATTCTTATCAATATGTCATTTCAAGTTATCTAACCAAATTTTAAATTATTCTGTACTATCTTCAATGTGAGTTAATATGTCAATATTACTCGATCTGATGATTCCATGATTTTGAGTGGGTAACTTTTGTTCATCTGAAACCTTAATGGATTCTAGTTACATCGCTAACTGCAGAGCTTTGTTTAAAGATGTGCAACTAAATCAGCCTAATCCTCATATCCTCGTTTGTTGTGGCATCTATAAATTGGTAATGTGCCAATGATTCCATCATTTCACAAAGAGTGTCTTTGTAAGATAATTATGTGAGCCTTTCCAAATCTTGGCAAGTTTGCTTAAGTTATCTTTCTTTTATTGTTCCAAAACTTCACTTTCAATACTTCTTTCTGATGTGATACTCCAAACCTGTGGGACAAAGCAGCTACCAATTCTTGGTAATTGTTATGGCTGTTAGCCTGTAAGGTTACTTAATGTTGTCAAAGCTGGTCTCTTTTAAATAGGCAACAATATGGAGGACTTGTTGTTCATTGTTGCACCTATACACTTTTGAAATGATTTTGAACTGAGCCTGGTATGACTTCCACAGTACCTTCCAATCATAGTCCATTGGTTTCTCTATTGCCCAATGTTGAACTGTCTGGCTAACTTCAGGAACTGGATTTGTGGTGTGATGGCTGGAGTACTTCAGGAAGGTCCTTCGGTAACAGGTAACAGAATAGTGGTAATACATGTAAACTAGAAGAATTTTCCTATTACATACTTAGTAATAGATGGCGTTTTTTGGTTGGAACTCTTGAGCTGATGAAGATAGAGGTGTAGCTAGTTTAATATTTGCATTTAATAATGTCTTATTTTACTCAGCAATGTTCATTTCTACTTCAGTGATACTCCCTTCTTCATTGTTGATGTTTTTCTTTACTTCACTCTCTATCTCATCCATGTCCTTTTGTACTTTGATTTGGACTTGCTCAATGTCCTTTTGATCTTATTGTTGTAAACTATATACACCACTGATAGTTTCAATGATCTTGTCTTCAATCAAGTCTCTTTCTTGTAACTCTTGTCTTAAATTCTTCTCTTACATTTTGATCTTCTTTTAATTTTCTGAAAATATCTTCCTAATTTTCTTTTAACTTTCTATCTCTTTCTTCTAATATTATGTTACACACTTCTTTTTTTGCAGTCTCGCTCTTCCCATTATTTTAATTTTCTGTGACTATCTGCAATGCTAAATTCCATGTAGTGGACACAGCTGATAGTCCACTGTGGCTTTGCTTTAAAACAAATAAACGAACTATCTATCACTTTCTTCTAATTATTTATCTCATTTTAACTGGTCATCTTCTAATTTTCTCCTCTTTTCTTTCTGATTTTCTTTTAATTTTCTGGATCTTTTCTTAATTTCATCATCTCAAGTAATGCTTGAATTTTATTATTTGACCTCGCCTTCGCCATCTTCAATAGTTGTAAATCTATTTAAAGTATATTCCAGATTCTGTTTTTACCAAAGTAAGTCCCACCAAATGTAATGTAGCTTTCTTTCTTTGCAAAATTAGTTTATTTCTTCCTTTAAACGTTGTTACATACTTAAACCACTTTTAAATTGTCGTAAATTGTTTACAAATGACATTATACCTCTATACACAGTACTAGGAATAACATACAGTCAATCTATTTGTACAAAGTAGTACGTTAACTCTTTCTATTTCTAGTAAATTTAGGTTTCAGAAACATTGTACTTGAATTTAATTTCATATTACATAGTCAAAACCCAAATCTCCCTCTAACTAACAAATTACAACATTAAAAAATATAACTTGTAACACCATTTAAAGTCACATTTTATTTGTTCAAGAAACAGACACATTTTTCAGTTTTTTTTAAATAATGATTTTAAAATGCTATTTGAACTTTCTGAAGTATATTCTATTTATTTTCTAAATTATATTCCATTTAACGCTGAAGGAAAGTCTTTAAGCTTTCTTTTCTTATGAACTTCCTAATTGTTACAATTACAAGTCTTGTCAGAATGAAAACTTTTGGTGAGTTTAAGGTAGCATATACACTTTAAATGTCAAAAAATAAGTTTATTTTTTGCATATTTTGAATCCTTGCCCACTTTACTTTCAATGTCCAGTGCAAAAAAACAAGTCTTAACCAAACTAAAAACCCTTAAAAAGTATGAAAAATAAAAGGTTTTTCCACTTAAATGCATTTAAACACGTTTTTCTCAAAATCTGAAAACTGACATTCTCATAGTTGTTTTTAACTCATAAATTCAGATCTGTTGATGGTATAGGCTTCATAATTGGCATAACTATGCATTTTTAGTGCATCTATAGTGTGTACTGAGATAAAGTTGATAAGACGTTTGATTTTTATTAAATGACTATTAATGAGTCACTGTAGCATATGTCCTACTTAGGGCGTACTCATTAGTTCCGTAATATGACCTTGAATTAATTTTAAGTTTTCCTTAGTTCAGATTAATTCTTCACATCCCATCAAAGTCTGGACCCGTTTTCGTGAGCATTCAGCCATGTTTGTGGAAGTTATCAGGAAAATAAGACATTTCTTTATTATTATAATATGCAAATTAGCAACAGTTGTAGGTAGTGTTACACAACATGTGCCAGAATGTGTCTTTGTACCTATTTCAATATATTTTCATACAAAAAACATAGTATAAAGATGGCTGGAGACGGCTTGAATGGGTAATGAAGAAAAACTTTAATATAAGTTTTCTTCATTACCCATTCAAGCCGTCTCCAGCCATTATTTGTCTCAAGGTGGGTTCCTCGTCATCGAATAGTATAAAGATGTTTTCTGATAAAAAGGCCAAAACCTAGATAACACTATGTAAACTTTGTAAAGGGTATATGCTACCTTAATTCACCAATGAAGGCAGTATTGCATATGTATAACAATTTGAAAAACATGTTTTAAAGAAAATTATATACCATCTCTGATGTTTAGATATATGTTGTATTTATCATACCTAATTAATATTTATATAGTAATGAAATTAGAACAAAAAATTAAACCCTTATTATTGTTAACATTTAACAAAGATCAATACAATTTAAAATCGACAGCTCATTTTTATACACTTTCACAAATATTTCACCATATAAGTAGTCAGACGGTAATTAATAATTACCAGCAAGAGGGTAATGTCATATGTACACTCGCACACAAAACGGTTCAATACTGAAGAAGACAACCATTATGTTACCAAGGCGAAAGATACTATCACACATACTGATAGAGTATACAAAATATTGAATATGATAACCACTAGTTTACGGGTAATATCACGGTGATTAACTGCAAATAAAACACTTGAACAGTGAAATGACGATTAACGTGTTATCAAGAAGGAAAATGTTCATTGTTTTTTATTAGTTCACACGTATTTACATGTAGATGACAATCATCAGGTAACTTGTGTTGAAAGGTAAAATAATTTATATTTATTCCCTTGATGGTAGACCTGTAATCAGGGACTTGCCAGAACACACACCACAATGACAATCCCTAGTAATCCATGTCTCCTGTGCTCTGAGGCTAATCCTCAGGAGAAAAACCAATCAGGCATTCTATGTGCATCCGATTCTTGAAGCACTCCTATCCGAGTCTGCAACCAAAATGAGAAAATAGTCATGGATCTTTGCAGTATTGTTGAAAGTCCAACATCCAGGAAAGGACTTGTCTTAGACCTAACAACTTTCTCTTTGGCAGTCATCTACCCTCAGCAACTTCCTTGAGCACAAATCATCAATTCAATAACACAAGAGTTCAGAAAAGCACAGATGATTACAATAGATGATCATTGCACTAAAGTCTTTGCCTTCCTACCTACTCCATGTTATTTTCAGTACTCTGATTTCCAGTAAAGTAATCGAGTATGGTCTACACAATAACAGGAGATAAATCTGAATTCTCCAATCTCGACTGGGTTCAAAACTAAGAAAGAGACTGGGCATGGTGAAAACAGTCGTTTAATCAACATTTAAACTATCAGTATTGACAAGTTCACAAGCCAAAAGACAGTACAAAAAAAAAAAAAAACTGGATAGTTAATTGTCTTAAGAACTCGATAAGGGTTTTTTATTTCTTTAGCAAAGAATCCTATTTACCAGACAAATGTATTGAGCTTGAGAGTGAGAGTTAACTTAAGAGAGCGTATTTACAAAATTCGAAAATGACATTCCTCTGGGAATGCATGCACGATGTACGTCTCTGTTGGTAATTCCAATAGAACAAAAAGAGATGACGTAAACTCAAGGTATCACGTAACTGGCCAGAGGAAAAATCACTGTCCACCTCTACATAGTATATTCACTTTACAAAAACTTTCCCACGAGAAAGTGTACAAGATACCCTACGTAAATTAATTAAAAGGTAGCTAGGGCAAAATGAACTTAGCTAATTCCTTGATTTATGTTCTGTCAAAACTATACTTACAGGTAGCAAAGTTTATAAAAAATTATATTAAATAAGTGGGTAAAAAACACATAACATGCATACCATACCTATAAATTATCAATTTCGACCTAGCTGTGAAAATAAACACTGTTTTGAATTATCAGGCTAGTATGGGTACAACTTGTAAACTTCGTAATATATCTAAGAAAAACAACACGTTTCAAACTAGACTAAATTTACATCAACAAGCTGGTAAGTCTATAATTTTTAAACTTGATTATGAATTTGTGAAAAACAGCACACACTTCAAATTAACCGTAGATTTTCATCATCAAGCTAGTAAACCAGTTGCTCAGGTGAAATAGAACACTTTTGCAATACATCCCAGTCACACCAAACATGCTCGCCCTTTCAGCCGTGGTGGCGTTATAATGTGACGGTCAATCCCACTATTCGTTGGTAAAAGAGTAGCCCAAGAGTTGGCGGTGGTTGGTGATGACTAGCTGCCTTCCCTCTAGTCTTACACTGCTAAATTAGGGACGGCTAGCGCAGATAGCCCTCGTGTAGCTTTGCGCGAAATTCAAAAAAACAAAGCAATACATCCGTCTTAAGGATGCCAATTCCAGAACCAAAATCTGTAACAGCCACCTATGTTTCAGAGTTCAAATGCACTCAAAGTTATGCATCTCCATTTACAATTAGTGTGCCATTGTTTGTGAAGATCAAGTAGGTATTTACTGGCTAGAGTGACAACAATGTGTGTAGGTAGTGAGTAATTGATCTGCAGTGAGAAAGTATTGTTGAAGTTAACGTTGTTAAAACGTTTGTAAAAGAGCGAAAGTTGAAATCAAGTGTATCGTGAAGTTATATTCAGAAAGAATAAACCAGTTTTATTAAGTAAGGACTTGTGTCGCTAAAGTTTCGTCGGAACGAAGTTACGGAAAGTTAATTAACAAACGGAGATGTAACAAATTGGTGTCAGAAGTGGGATAAAAAAAATGGAAACGAGAAGTAGCAAACCTCAAACTCCAT
>NW_013666622.1:93214-105693 GCF_000517525.1 Limulus polyphemus | reverse complement strand
AAAAATGACTGCAGACATTGCTGCAAAAGAGAGGTTGAACTAACCAGGTGCCTTCAAGCCGATGTCAAGCCAACTGAAAGAGGTGGTGATGGTGAAGTGGAACCAAATATAGATGTCAAAGCAGAACAGGAGAAAGACCAAGATTTGAAGCCAATAACTGATTTTCTAAAAGCAAGTGTTTTGCGCCCTGCTTGGGAGAAAGTGTCTAGTCTAAGCCCTGTGACAAAGAACTATTGGGCACAATGGGACCAGTTGAAACTTGAAGATGGTATTCTTCTCCGGAGATGGGAAACTGCAAATGGGAAAGTGACGACCTGGCAAACGGTTATACCGAGAAAGTTACGGGAAGTTGCACTGCGTCAGTCCCATGATACTGTAATGGAAGGACATCTCGGAGTTAAGAAAACATTGAGTCACCTACGACACAGATTTTACTGGATAAGTATGAGACAAGATGTGGAAGAATGGTGCAGAACATGCAGTACATGTTGTGCTAAAAGGGGACCCGAGCATAAGGGACGTGCTCCAATGAAGTTATATCAAGTTGGTGCACCAATGGAAAGAGTAGCCATTGACATTGCCAAATAATCCATCACCACACAAATATACTTGTTTCCAGCACGAGTTTGGGGCAGAGGACCACACCAAGTGGTCTGAGGCGTATGCAACACCAAATGAGGAAGCTACAACTGTAGCTTTGGCTATTAGTGACTTCTTCTTCAGATTTGGTATGCCATATGAACTGCATTCAGATCAAGGCCGTAATTTTGAATCAGCTGTATTCCAAGAATGCTGCAAGTTGTTTGGCATCCGAAAGACCAGGACACCGCCACTGCACCCACAGTCTGATGGGATGGTAGAAAAGTACAACTGGACACTAGGACAGGAATTGGCAAAGTTTTGTAATAGCCGCCAAGATGACTGGGATGTCTTACTCCCTCCACTGTTGATGGCCTATAGGACAGCAGAGCATGAAACCACTGGATACACTCCAGCATAGTTGATGTTTGGTCGGGAACTTCGGTTGCCAGTGGATCTGTTAACAGGACGCCCACCTTATGAAGAGTTCCCTGAGAATGTGTCAGAGTTTGTGAAAGTGTTATCGGAAAGGATGGATGATATTCATCATCAAGTGCATTCAAACTTGAAAACGCCTGCTGATTCGATGAAGTTAACTTATGATAAGAGATCTACTGAAGTCAGCTTTGTACCAGGAGACAAGGTGTGGATGTATAATCCCAGGAAGACCAAAGGGAAGTCTCCTAAGTTGTCTTCTCCATGGGAAGGCCCATATGACATAGTGGATCGTCTCTCAGACGTGACTTTCCAGATAAAATGTGGTCGGCGAGGTAAGCCAAAAGTGGTGCATGCCAACAGGCTTTGGCGTTATCACAGTCCAGGACATTTCAGTTGGGATGAAGTGGACAACAGAACAAATGACGCTGCTGAAGACGTGCCACCTGAAGAAGAAACTCTACTCAGTTTTGAGAAGGGAAACGATGAAGTTAATACCACTGATGTGACTGTTACCGATGATAGGACATTTACCGATGAAGCAGATGAACCCCACATGAAGCAGAAGCCAACGAGACGGAGACCAGTACGGAAGAAGATACGTCCGTAAAATTAAGAGACTTTGTGGAATTGTAATTTCGTGTTTGTAATTCTGTACATTTAATTAAGTTATTGTTATTGGTTTATTGTATGTGGTTATTGTTCGGGACGAACAATACTAAGGTGGGGGCAGTGTGTGTCGGTAGTGAGTAATTGATCTGCAGTGAGAAAGTATTGTTGAAGTTAACGTTGTTAAAACGTTTGTAAAAGAGCGAAAGTTGAAATCAAGTGTATCGTGAAGTTATATTCAGAAAGAATAAACCAGTTTTATTAAGTAAGGACTTGTAAAAAACATGTATTTTTCCACTTGAAAAAATGTTACTACTGGAGTTCGTCATAGTCTGTTTTGATACCTTTCTTGTTTTTTATTCATAATAATGGTATAGATAACTTCTTGGGTCATTTTTTTTTTAAATATGTGGATAATAATGAAATTTTGACTGTGTACAGTTGTTTCTCTTTTACAGAAAAACCTAAACAGCTTTGTAGCAGGAGTAGGATGTATAAAGTGAATTTCAATATTAATAAGTGTAAAGTGTGTGATTGTTAATACAACCTTTTGAAAATCTTCAATGAATGTTAAATAGTGGTGAAAAGCGTAAATAGAGTTTTGAAATTTACATGCATTCAGGTGTGAGTTTTTATTCTGAAGTAAGAAGAAAATGCATAATACTGTGTACAGTTTTGCTTCCTTTTTTCCAAAAAGAATATCAATGCGCTGGCAGGGCCACCTGGAGATTAGAGGGGTACAAACTTAATATATGGAGGTCCTTTCATAATGTATATTAGAGGGCCTTATATATACTAAGTGAAATCGTTTTGAAAGTTAGTTGAATTATACAGCACGTTCAGTAAAGCTAATCAAATTATCAAGATGCTTTTCCACACAGAAACGAAGCTCACGTTATATAATTTAAAGGGAAGTATTTCCCAGCTAGCATTTCATCGAAGTATTATTTTCTAGCCCATTTCTCTTTATAAACTTTTTATTAAACAATAATTTGTGTTTTTGGAACTCCTTTTGAATTGGAGTCACGAAGCGAAATACCCAGGATGCTGTCTAGTAAAAGGACAGGCTACTATGCTGATGCTTTAGGTAGGAAGCTTGAAGAACAAAGAGTGATTAGTTTAGGTATTTCTACAAAGCTACACGAGGGCTATCTGTGCAAGCCCTCCCTATTTTTGAACTGATGAACTATAGAGGAAGCAGCTAGTCATTAATACTCGGTATCAACTCTTGGGGTACTGTAATCAGATAGTGTGATTTTACTGTCACTCTTATACTGTATCCATGACTATAGATCTCGATTTTTACGGTAACAGGGTGTGAACTGTGAACCTTCAGATTCACAGTTTGGCACGCTAACCATTATGCCACGCCAAGCATAGCATACAGCATATTAGAGGTGTGAAAGTGCTTACGTCTGAATTGCATGAGAGATAACTTGAATCAGTGGTTTATAATTGTTAAGTGATCCATGTGCAGTTGAGATCAATGTTGAAATGGAAAGGTTAGATCTGAAAGCTTGAAAACTGTGTACATGAATATTAGCTTTGGAGCCAAAGATAGACGTTTCTTTGGTAAAACTATTTCTCTGTTAAGAGTTATAAATTCGTGGAGTGGTTTACTCTTTATGGTGGTGAATGTTGAATTTTAGATTATCCAAAAACTCTTATTATATACTGTAGGTATATTGATGCGAAGATCAACAATAATTTTGATTTGAAAGCTCTAAGTAGTTATTTTGATATAAAAGAAAAACAGAGGTGACACTGGTGGAACAAATAATTTTATGTCACCTTGTTCATACTTATGTCTTGATTACAAATTTATGGATATTAGAAAGTTGCAAGGATTTATATAATTCCTGAATTTGAAAATATATCAAAATGTGAAACCTGGAATAGTTTAAACAAATAAGTAATAAACTTGAATTTTATAAATAGGATTCCCTCACAAATTTTCGTATTCGATCCGCTTACAACATTACCACATTTTCTCTGACAATCATTTTTCGTTCTTGACAGTGTTCCCAAATATTACTCTGCATAACATTTCCAGATCGTGCGTTTTGCCGATAGTTTTAACTACCAAATGGGCATTAGTGTGCTTGAATACCCCATATCTAAAGCTATTAAAATTTATTTATACATCAGCTGAATATGAGGAAACTCTGTGTACATTTTATAAGAAGAAATTTTACTAATTCTTAAGCTCTCGCTTATATATACGTATACGATCTTACCGCCAAGCATCATTTTGTGGACAAAGACACGGCACAGATGCTTGAAAGGAGGGTGAACAGATTCGACTATAGGGATGATTAGAAATAGTTATCAAAACATTTCTTTTGTCACGAGTGTGTAATCAAAATTATCACTTTTATATTCTAATAGTAACTACAATTTCGACACGCACAGATTCTCGAAAATCATATTAGTGAGTTAATTACACTAAAGAGATTATTCAGACGATAACAGCAACAAAAATAGGTTCCCTGTCGTGCTTCTTTTATTAATACAACTTTTAGAAATTCTCTTTACAGTAATTCAATGGGGAAATCAAAAGACGTAAAAAATAATTGACCAATTTACCAAAGAATGGACTTTCCTTCAAAATATAACAGCAGGATCTCTATAAATTTCAAGTTCGATAAACATCACAATAAAGCACATAATAATACAATAATCAAATAAAAAGTAAATTTCGTTTGTTTGCTGTTTTGGTAATCGGCTAAGAATATATGCTACGCTCAATCGTTATGACAGCCTACCAGACTAAAAGCAACCATAGCTGGCAGCCCTCTTGAACTATTGCATACTATTCTAATTTGTTGGTGACTTTTTACAGGTACTAATAGTTCTTCAGTACATGTTCGAGGTTATACAATCGTTTCGGGTCTTTAATGTGCGAGAGAGAGGTTATTATTGCCGTGTTTCAAATTCTTGGGTCGGAACAGAATGATTTAATTTAATTATATATATATATATATATATTCAACAAAAATACTATTCTACTGATCCTCTACATATCTGGACAACAGTGAGTTCGAGTACTTATACGATATTTCTGTCCAGTGGTGTAAATGACTATTCCAGCTTTTATACTTACCTGTCCAACTATTTTAAAACTCTATACAACGCTGATTGGGCTTAGTGGTTAGGACGTTTGACTAGCAATTTGAGTGTCGCGAGTTTGAATCTCCGTCACCGAACAAGACTAATTTAAAGTATTGAATATTATAAATCTTTCAAGCATTTAAAATTTATACAGTACTAATTTGATAGTAAAGGTTATTCTCCATTTTACAAGTACTGAAATTGCACACAAGACTTATTTCAATTCAGAAATGCTCTGTATTTATATATGATAAAAAAAATCCCCCGATGGCTCATCGGTAACCTGCAAACTCATGATGCTAAAAATCTAGTGTCGATACCCGCGGTGGGCAAAGCACAAATAGCTCAATGTGTAGCTTTGTGTTTAAACATGCAAAACGATAATACATTATTGAACTCCTTGTCTCTTGCATGTTTTAAACTGTTATACAAAATTAAAGTATCAAATTTTCTACAGTGGTTGAGTATATTTTATTAAAACGATTTTGGAGCCTTACGACGCCATTATAGTCGATGTCGCCACGCCTGGTCATACTTTTATCTGACGATCGTGTATCTTTGAAAATAGTCCTGTAGCATGGTATTCATTGCAAAAGCTCAGTCGTATCCAAAGCACGCCATTTCTCCCTGCTTGCTTTCCATAATCCACCAAGTGTGCAAGGACGACAGTTTCCCAACTCCTCTTTCGATAGTTTGCTTATACACAGATCTTTAGACGCTGCATCAGGCAAGTTGACAAGTATATTTTTGTATGGAATAACAGGAATATCCACGTCTTTATCCAATTGCTTGAAGTATGTGACAGTTAAACAAATACATCATGGAAGCAACTTGTATACACGTAACAGTATCAATCTTCCAGACAGAAATCCTTCTTGGTCATGTTATATATTCAGTGTTGAATTCATGGGGTGTACAAGGGGAATTTCTCCCTGTGCAATAAAATTCCCCCTGAAATAATGGTCGTGACCCATTAATCATGATTTACTATTATTTCATCAAACACCTGGACCCATCGATCATACAAACGGAATATCGCAAAATTCTGGTGACCTCTCAAAGAAATGCGTGTTTGACCTTGACAGTAGTTAATGTGTATCGCGAGAAGGAGGGGCTTGTATCAAAGAATCCAGAATTAGAGTCAGATTGTATAAGCTAAACATAGACTTATTACCAGACATCCTTCAAATTTCTGAAAGTGTGTGGACACTATTAGACGTGTAGACGTTTCTAGTAAAGCAGTTCATACTTTATAAGCTCGTGTGGAAACTATTTGTATAGCAGTTTTTTACGTTATTTGGTGGTTTTGTGCATTATCTAATGTTGTGATTAAACTTTATGATTTGAACTTTTCTGTGGTGAAGAATGTTGCAGAAGTCAATTCTACAGTTTGTTATAAAAAAAACCCCTAGACTACGGGTTGTGAGTAGTGGTACTCATGCTGAGTCTCTGGCTCAAACTGAAGTTTAACAGTCGAGTCTAGTGTTTAACAGACGGAACTAGTGATGTTGATTTGTCAATCCCTGCTGCTGCAACTTCCTCACCCTCTTCATCGACTTTGGTTAAATACCAGAAGAAATGGGAAGATAAATATTAATGGCTGTTTTTGATATATTCCTTGAAGAGGCGTTTTGTAAGTACTGACGAGAATTTTTGAAAAACGATTTAAATGCACTACATAGAACAGTTGGTGTTTTCATAACAACTCCGTTTACTAACTTTCGAAAAGCAACTGGGCATACCCGAAAGCTCAACAAACATTCTAAATCCGAGAAACATGCTCACGCTCAAGCAATGCGTAAGTTTCATGAAGAGGGTCTTGAAAGACTTTTTCACATTTTATTTGTTCAAGTGAGAAGTGTCTACTTCTTAGCAAAAGAAGAAATCCCACATACTACGAAGTATGAACATTTGATTTCTCATCTTCTTATGCTACAAGAAGCAATGGGTGGAAAATCAAAGCGATCGGAAAGCTACAGCTCGTGATCTGCTGACCTGCATTGCCGAAGTTCTAGATGACCGTGACTTCTCGGAATTGAATAACAAATATTACTCTATAATGGCTGACGAATCGTCAGATATCAACAATGTGAACTAGTTGTCAATTTTGAATCACCATATGACTGACTTTGGAGAAGTAAAAGAAAAATTATTGAGTATTACTGATCCAGCAAGCACTAATTCTGAAACCATTATGAGTTCACTTGACACAGAGCTGATGAAAAGGAACTTGGACTTAAGACAATAATTTATCTTGCTTTCTTTCGATGATGCCGCCACTTATTCAGGAAAAATAAGTGGTGTACGTAAGCGACTTTCAGAGAAAGCAGGAAGGTAAATTCTTTATGTACATTGTAAGGCCCATCTTTTATTTTTAGCTTTAACGAGCGCTAGAATTATAATCGTGTCTGTGAAGAGGATTCTTAATGTCATCAAAGACGTATATTCATTATTCCACAAGTCATCAAAACGTGAACGTGTGTTGCACGAGGTTCAGAGGTCACTGGAAGAACCTGAACTAAAATTTCTAGAATCAGTCGATGTGAGGTGGTTCAGTAATTACAAATCTGTTCATGTCGTCTCAAATTCTTACTGCTCAATTATGATGGCCTGTGAGCACTTACACAAAGATGGCTCAGATATAGCATCGTTAACAGAAGGCATCTAGCAAACACTGGGACATTCGTGAGGTTCCTCGATAAGTCATGATCCTTCTAGAAACTTCAGCGCGCATGCTCCCAGCGTCGCCTGACTTTCGCTGTCGTAGCAGTACTATATGTTTTGTATTTTTGTTTACAAGTATAGGAAGGCTTTGCGAGTAATGGACATGGCAGACATAGTATGACTGTCATATAACATGTTCTCCTTTACTTTTACCCACGGGTTCATAGAATTATATGTACATTTTATAAGCATATATACAAGTCTAATTTAAAATATCAAACTAATTTTAAGAATTGAATGTGTCTTCTAAAAATTAATATTATAATTATTTGAACATATGGTAGCTTCCAATGCTAATTTAAGATGTATGTTCTGTATCTTCTACATATATGAAGTGTAACTGGTCTAATTTAAAGAATCAAATATTTTTGTTTCAAGTATTTGAAATTAATTACAAATCTTGAATGTCTTACTTTTCCACACAAGACTAGTGTCAAATTTCCTGATGTTTCAGTTATTGAACTATAAACTAACTTAAAATATTGAATGATTCAAATTTGAAGTTGTATACAAAAAAATTTAAAGGACGGAATCATTTATAACTTCCACACTGTGGTGTGGATATAATATAGGGGATATAATGACTTTTTATGGGGGGGGCATCTTTAGTAGTTATGTCACTGCTTTCACATATATATATTTACTTTATATGAGTAATTGAATGTTTTGATTGATCTGTATTTTCCTCTAAACTAAATTATCCACAACATTAATTTTGTATCTTACATTTCCACATCTTTCAAAAATTAAAATTGTGTACAAAACTAATTTAAGGTTCTAAGTAACATGTATTTTCCAATTATTTCAATTCTATACAAAGCTAAATTAAAGTATTTAATGTTCTGAATATTCTATATATTTAAAATTAGTAGAATATAGAATACTAATTTCAAATATCTAAAAATGTCTTTATACTGATGTTTATGTACTGAGTAAGACAAATTTAAAGCATCAGTTTTTCTATATCTTCAAAACCTGACAAATGTATAGAATGATATTTGAAGAATTGTGTTCTGTATGTTATAAGTTTAAACTGTATTCCAGTTTAATTTCAATTATCAAAATCTGGTAAATATTGAAATTATACAAAATGCATTTACACCCAGAAAATGACAAGTCCACATTAGGGCTATACCAAATGTTTATTGTGCCCTGCACAAGATATAAAATCTCCCCTTACCTTCAAAGATGTAAACTTCTGCCCTATACAAGCCAGCAATCTGTGCAGTCACACTACCCTTTGTATGGCCCCGGTCCACCTACCAAAAGTGTTATGGTTTCCTCTTTTTTTTTTTAAATGTAATTTAAATAACTACTAATCTATCAAAAGTTCTTTATTTTCAACATATTTCAGTTATATAAAAGATCTACTCGGTGTGCTGTTTTACAACTTCCAAGCATGTAGTTTGTATGCAAGTCTTACAGTATCCCAACTTTTCTATCTTCCAAGAACTCAAATTGTAGACAAGATAAAGTACTGAATAATCTATACCTTACACTTATTTAAAATATATACAAGATTAATTTCAAATATCTAAATATCCTGTGTATTTAAACTGTACACAGGAGAGAATTAAGGAATCAAATGTTGTGCATCTTCCTAGAATATAAGCTGTGTGCAATTCTAATTCAAAGTATCCAATGTTTTCTATCTTCCAAACATTTATGTTCAAGCATAATTAATCTTATAAATATTTAAAATTTAGACAAGGCTAATTTAAGATATCTGATTTTCTATTTTCATATATTTATATTGTATGCAATAATAATTTACATTTGTGAATGTCCTGCATCTTTCAATTATTATAAACTGACTATAAAATTAATTTGCATTATAAAATATAGTGTATATTCAACATATTCTGTCTATATGAAACTAATTTAAAGAACTGAATGTTTTGTAGCTTTCATGAACTTTTATTGTATAGAATATAAGCTATCAGTTGTTATATACTCCCTAAATATTGTAATTGTATTCAAGTTTAATTTAATGTATCAAAAATTTTGTTTTTAAGTGTTAAAATTATATAAGATACCTTTATCACAAGAAGACTCATTCACCAGTCAAGTGCTAGGTGTTGTCAACTGTTTTAATGTGATTTATATAAAATACTTATTAATCAAAAGTCCATACATTTTAGTTGTGTAAAAAGAATCCAATTTTTTATATTCCAAGCATTAAATAATGTGCATCATGTATTTATTTAAAATATATACAAAATTAATTTCAAAATCTCTAATGTTCTGTGTATTCAAAGTACTTAAATTTTATACGAGTAATCTAAATATTTAAGTAATTTATAACTTATACGTATTTAAAATTTACACAAAACTATTTGAAAATAACTGATTTTGTGTGTATTTCATGAACGTAACAGTGTATATAAAAATAATTTATATTACTGAATGTTCTGTTTCTTCCATGTACTATAACTGTATACAACTAACTTTGAAGTATGAAATTTTATGTATATTTAAAATGTAAGAACATTAAGTTATTAAGATGTTTAGTATTTTTACTATCATTAAACAGTTGACACTGGTAGAAATAGGATGATGTTCAAGGAAAGATATGTACCCTCTATATCAAAAAACATACTTTTGTTGGCATTCATCATACAGTTATGTTTTGAGACATGGGCAAGGTTTTAAACTTGAATACACCAGGCTTGACTTGAATCCAAGAAGTTTATTGTCCATGAAACATAGTATTTAACTACATGGTAGGATCATTAGAAGTTAAATTTATAGCTAAGTATGATGTACTTAAAACTCATCTAAACCTACAAATACAATAAAATACTATCAAATATATTGAAGCAGTTTCATGAACTGTTACTAATGGTCATATACATTACAATTAGTGCAAGAAAGTCAGTAGGGAACAACATATACTTGGAAGAAATACAATGTACCTGAAATCCTACTGATAATAGTCCTCAAACTATCAATAGTAAGAATTAAATGTACTTCTAAAACCAATATTAACCAGATTGGTTTCATTATGCTTCATAAACATCATCAGCCCAAACTCCTACACTTAATCTATGTGCAATAACAACAAATAATTTAATAGTACACTTTGAAATAGCTATATTAGATTAATACATTTGTTTTTTACATTAGCAGATCATTCTAACATATAGTAAATAAAATGCATTATAACTATTCACCTATGATATAAAAAAATTCTATGCAAAAATGCTTTCTTCATTGTTTCAACCACATCTGTCACTTAAGAAACTTAATGTTATCAAACAAACAACACAATAAGTATACCATATCAACCTCAGATGAAAAAAAAAAATTCAGTGATTCAAACTGTGGGGGATAACTGGTCGCAAGCTTTGGGTCATGATTGGGTAAGAAACCAATGGAGTAGAAGGTGCACTGATAGAAATAGTCTGACATAAATTCTGAGATACCCCCGTTATAGTAACAGGTGCCATGCCTTGTTGGGCCAAAGTAACATGGACAATTGAAGTCATATTGTGAGGAGTAGGCCCAGTTAACTCTGGTGCAATCCTCTGACGGGGAAGAGTGGCTGCAAGATCACTGTTAAACTGCGAGATAGTCTGTGGAATAGGGCCAGCACTGGGGCTCATGGTGTGAGGATTGATAACCTGGCTAACAGGAATCATTGTTGCTTGCTTACTGAGACGGAGCTGTGCATTTTGATCCAACAAAAATTCATTAGTTGCAGTCAGTTCAGTAACTTGTTGTTTCAGCTCTTCAACTTTGCGCTGCAAATTTACATTTTCTTCCTCAAGCAACCGAAAATTGCTGTGGATTGACATTGGGGAGGGCAACAAGTGATGAGTATCACTTCTTAGTGTATATTCCATGGAATTAAATGGGCCATTAAAAGCTCTTCGTTTAGCTTCTGGTTCATAAATATCAAAGCCAAATTGTTCTTCATATCGATCCATTTCCTTTCTGTTTGGTGCTTCTCCTTGACATCCCATTTCTATATTGTATTCTTCGATAGAAACATGCCGAAATTTACAGCGCCTTTTTCTCCTGCAAAATCCTTTTAGAAAATCTTTACATAAAGGAGGTATAGATCTGCCCATTGACAAAGCTTCTTGAATATGTTCCGGTAATTTTCCAGTAGCATGATAAAATTCTTCTTCCTTTCTAGTACAATGCAAAAATTTACAACTTGCTCTATTACACTCCTTGTTTTGAAAATCATGACAAAATTCAATTTTTTGCTTTCTTCCTGCATCTGCAGAGTCATTTTTGGCTTCAGGATGCTTATATTTGCAACGCCTGCCTCGCCTGCACACATTGCGGAGAAAATCACGGCAAATATCATCACAGTCAATACCATTTCGGCAAGAGTTATCACCTCTTGAATCTCTGCTCTCATCATCAGACATTATGCTTGGATATTGAATACTTACATAAAATAACAATTTACTGCAAGTCCCAAGTATAAATTCTGATTGAATGCTTCAAAAATAAATCTCAGTTCTATGGTTTTATGCCACAACATGTAGGAGTTGCTACTGCTGCACTTGTTGCCCCTTCAGCTACCATGCAGGTTATGGTTACTCGTTGTTCAGTAATGCTGTAAAAAAAGCAGTAAATACTGGATATTAATGTACAAACCACAATACATCAAAAAATTCTAACTATCCATGATGCATTTAGGAGCAGCATATACTCAAAAAAGAATCACATTCTCACTCCTTACCTTACACTGAACTGGAAGTTGATTATTATCTCCTATAATACAAGCGAAAGGTAAAAAAAAATTAGATTCTACATATAACCTTATGTTCTTAACATAATGGCAAGAGAATTCTGCATGTACACCTGAAAAATAAAGGCATTACCAACTATTTTAACAGCTGCCTCGAGTAATTAACATCACATTATTGTAACATTATGGATAGGTTGATAAGTTATTTCGATACATTATGTTAGCCAACATACAAAAGAATGCTACATGGACAATAGAAAAATTAAGGCATTGTTGCATCAGCGAGGTCACGTGACTAGTATCATGCCACCCG
>NW_013666622.1:90298-93035 GCF_000517525.1 Limulus polyphemus | reverse complement strand
AGAGTATTGTTGAAGTTAACGTTCATTGTTATAGCGCGACTGTTGAAATTAAGTGTATTGTAAAGTTGTATTCGGAAAGAATAAACCAGTTTTATTAAGAAAGGACTTGTGTCGCTAAAGTTTCGTCGGAACAAAGTTACGGAAAATTAAGTAATGACTGGAGGCGTAACAGCATCTTCAACTATTTTAAAAGTAGTATCTAACTTCACATTACTGTAACACTATGGACCAAATACAATCAACACAGTTGTCATTTAGAATGAAACCTGACTCTCAAACATAAGCAAGTGCCATCTAATAAGAAATTCAACTAACTGAACAAAGAATACTTTGTTAGCCTATTTAAAAAAATGTATCTCTGACAATAAGAAAATATGTAAAAACAAAGATTCTTTAAATATTTTTTGTACGTACATACAGAACTGAAAATTATCACTTTAGTAGTAAATGTAGTTCAAAGAAAAACCATAATAACATTAACTCTTTTCTCTTGGTTGGACTAAGAATGTTAGGCATTATATTTTCTCTCTCTCTCTCTATTTGCCACTTTTCCTTATCTTATATTCCACCATATGTAACCTTGTAATTATACTAGTATTAGGAAAAATTTATGAATAGCTAAAAAGTGGCATATACACCAGAGATAGAGTGAGTATGCCAAATAGCTCTTCATATCTAGCTTCTGATGACCTATAGGGAAGAAAATCCAGATGAGTTTTGTATTGCTTTAATACGGACATCCGTGCCATCCCTATATAGAGAGTGCTAGCACACTCTCTGATACTAACAGTTATGTGAGTAACAACAGACTTGGAGAAGAGGAAATAGCAAAACTCTTGGTGCATCTTGCTTGCATCACAATATGGTCAGAAGAAATGATGCTCACCAATCTAGATTAACAGTCAAAGCCACATTAATAGGTAGTAGACGGCAATTTATACATATCCCATGAAAACACATCTAGTTATGTAATTAATGATTTTGTATGAAGAGGCATCTTAAAATTTACCCACATAGATATTCCTGGAATGGAAAGAATAATCAAACCTATAAATCACAAACCATATCTGTTTTCTGATGTCATATTAATCAATAAAATATTTTTAAAGAACTTTATGAATTATCAAAACTTCAGACGGTTTATTATACCTTGGCAATTTTAAAATTTGAATTTACTATCAGCAGTAGATATTACAATAAAACAATTTTTAAAAGTGAAGATATACTGTTTATTACAATCACGATACGTTGTGCAACAGTGGGCAGTTTTAGGATGCATATCAGGCTGTATACACAGAACAAAGCAAACATTTTGAATAAAAAATCAGTTTTCCATAATCAAATGCAGTAAACGTTCTCTGAATAGTTAAAGCACAAGTAACTTACTTATACATACTGGCTAACTTATTATTTTCATACATTGTACCAACAAACATACTGTAGAATTTGAGAGTTCTACAAAAAGCACACCAAGCAGCTGTTTGTATATGTTTTTTCATAAGCTGTACCCATCATCAAGTTGAAAGAAAATAATTCAATATCACATTCACCAGCAAAAGGGTTAAACTTGCACTACTATACATGCTGTATTAGTTAGACTAGTATCCCTTTTTTTTTAAACCACTAGTTGAAAAGAAAGATTAGCACATGAAAGTATACACTATCTATCAAAATTCAATCAAACATCTGTTAACCAGCTGTGGTATGTAGCTACTGGTAGAATATAGCATCATCATATCAAAATTCAATCATTTGAATTCAGAACACCTAGTCACATAATAACATGTAATGAAAAAGCAACTTAGACTGATTTCCAATGCTATACTTCACACTGGTTTCAAATATAAGCATAGCAGAGATTGCTGAATGTTACTTCCCAAATTTTTTCCTCTGTTTCTGCTATTTGATTATTCTTCTCTAAAGTTTTAGCTCTTAAAGCATTTGGTTTTACAAGAAGGATCATTTTTATTTTCCTTTTAGCTTGTTTAGCAAGTTCATCTGCTGCCCTTAGCAGCACTTTTACACTTGACTCCAGCTTATTTTCTCACCTTCAAACCATCAGCTCCTCTTGAAGGCCTTTCTTTTCCAAACCACTTTCTATGCAACTTTCTTCTTCTTTTCCTCACACAGATATATAGCTGGTGCCTCGTCCATGCACCTAGCATCCTCTTTGTGATAGATATGTCAGTCAACTCACATCCTGTTTCTTTCAACCCATCATATATTCAATATGAAGTAAGGCATTCCTTACTCATATTGTCAGCCAAGATGTTTTTGTTTGTACAAAACCTCCTTTCTATTTATGACTGACTATGGAACAAAATGAATAGCATTTTGATGACATTCCAGAGTTCCATCAAGTATTCTTGTTTTACCCCCTGATGCCATAATAAAATCAACTCTGTCTTTTCTGTAGTCATAATTTTTGAATTCTTCTGAGCAATACTCTTGTACTTCTTTTAGCCACAGTATAAACTGTTGTAGTACATCACCACACTTGCCTGCTGATAACCATCTGCACGACTAGTTCAAATTTTGCAATTGTTTTCTTTGGGTATTTAATAATAAACCTTGAGTCCAAACTATTCATTGCTCTTTCAATACAGTATTTCAGAAAGCATCTGAATCAGATTTTATAGTTATAGTATGGTTGCCAATTGTCAATTAAAAGGCTTTTACATATGCTTCTTAATAGTATAAATATATACTGCGTTGTTTTTGGGCTTAGGATTCTTCT
>NW_013666622.1:81376-90094 GCF_000517525.1 Limulus polyphemus | reverse complement strand
TCAACGTAAATACAACAGCACACATTTCACTTGTTTTCAAAATAATATATATATATTTGGAACAAGTTAAACATATGTACAACAAATTCTTCTCACTATAGAGATTACAGGGATATCATAAACACTACATATATATAGTTCTCTTCTTTTTGTCAAAAGTCGACTTAGGCCTATTCAATTACTTTTAGAATTTCAGTTGACAAACTGAACTATCTTCTCTATTACTATCACACTAGTATTCTGTGAGTGATTCACTTACAATTGTGGCATGAGTTACTGTAATTGTTTAGTCTTCTTTCTTCTAAATATCCTCTGTTCCTTTTGTCAAAGTGCACTCAGGCTGATTCAATTACTTAAGAACCACGCTTTGACAGAATAAATTATTCTTCTTATCTCCTTTTCTACTGTTAGTCTTACTTAACATATTAAACATTAGGCCTATCACTTCTACGGTAGTTAACTTCATGCTGAACTTTTCCTTGCCTGTAACTTTACTCTCTTCTGCTATTGTCTGTCTGCTGTTTCCACTCATCTTATACTATTTATATGTTTATCACTTAATCGTCTGCCCACCTTCTAGAAATCTCTATATTCTCGGCATCAATGTGTTGCACGCAACATTTGATAGTCTCAGCATCAATGAATTATAAACACAACTTCCTACAATCATCTGCTTTTAACTCTTATTATAACCAAAAACTAAACAATAATAAAATATTCACTCACAGAATAAATTAATCAATAATATCTAAACTAAACAGTCTTTTATATCACAACATAAACCCCTCTTCAAGATAAATATTTACAATATTTTTTTTTACTATATACAAAGACTGTTCTTAGTTCATACACAAAGTCTGCTCATACATTTGCAGTTCCTTTAATAGCTTCAATGCGGAACCTGTAGTTCTGAAGGTACACCACCCACCTCATGATCCTTGCACTGTCAATCTTGCACCTCTGAATATATGCAAGTGGTTGATGGTCTGTCTGGAAGATGAACTCCTTCTATATACATAGTTCTGGAACTTACGATTGGCAAATATGATGGCCAGACATTCATTCAATCACAGAGTAGTTCTTCTTATTATTTAACAGCTTTTTACTTATATATGTTACCGGAAACAGACCATCTTCATGATCTTGTAAGAGTACTGCCCCGATTCCAATGTCTGAAGCATCAGCTTAAACAATGAATGATTTGTTGATGTCTAGCATTCTAAGAATTGGTGAACTTCCAACATGTTCTCTAATTTCTGGAATGCCACCTGGTGTGGTTGTTCCCACTTCACCTTGTTGGCCAAGCCTTTCTTGGTTCAGGTCAGTCAATGGTGCAGTAACTTCAGCATAATTTGCAATTAATTTCCTGTAGTATGCTGCTAACCCCAGGAAGGATTTGACTTGCTGCTTGGTTATCGGAGCTGGTGTATCTGTCAGCCCTCACTTTTTGTCCATCAAATTCCAGCACAGAATATCCGATGTAGCACTTGGATGGTTTGATGGTGAGACCTGCCGCCCTCACTCGCTGGAACAGCTGTCTAAGTCTTTTCAGGTGATCTTCCTATCTTGCAGTGTTTGTCAGAATGTCATCCATATAGTGCTTGATGTTGGTGGTGTTGCACATCTTCCTTCTCATCATGTGGTTGAATGTTACTGCTGAGTTGTATAACCCAAATGACATCCGCTTAAATTGGTAACATCCATTTAGTGTCACAAATGCTGTTTTCACTTTAGATCTCGTCTCCATTGGGATTTGCCAATAACCTTTACTAAGGTCGATCTTTGAAAAGAACCTGGCCCCATCTAGTTTTACCATGATGGCCTCTGGGTTGCCCATAGGTTCAGAGTCTAACTTTGTCATGAGGTTCAGCTTCCGGAAGTCTATCCAGAAATAGTTTGATCCATCTCTCTTCTTCACAATTACAACTGGTGAACAGTAGGCTGAATTTGAAGGCTCGATGATTCCAGCTTCCAACATTGCCTCAACTTACTGCTTTATAAGGTCTCTCTCATTGCATAAGGATCCCTGATTGTGGTCTCAATCTTCTGTTCCACAAGGTCTGTGTTTCCTGGTTTATCTGTGAAGATATCTGCGTACTGGCACAGTAGGTCTTGAGATGCTTTTTGTCTCCTTGCCAGGCATTTCTTTGCTGATGTTGACATCTGTGTATGTCTCATCTCCACCTAGTGGTCTTTGGTCTGGTAGATCCTCATCTTCTAAGACAAAGTCACTGTTTTTTGGTTTTGCATCTATGATGGCCACACCTGCAACATCCATCTCTGTTTCAATAGCCGCACCTGTTAGGTCTTCTTCTCCCCCAAAATACTTTGTCAACAGATTGGCATGGTAGATCTTGGTCTTCCCTTTCACATTCACCTTGTAGACCATTCTGTTGAGTACTTTCTGTACTTCAAAAGGTTCTTTCCATTGCAGGGTGAGTTTGTTGTAGTCTGTGGGCAGCAGAACTAAGACCTTTTGTCCAACCTTGAAATGTTGATCCTTGGCCTTCTTGTCATAGAAATGCTTCTGACTACCTGGAGCTGCATGCAAATTATCAAGTGAACTTACAGGTCTCCTACAGTCCATTTTTGAGGTCCAAAAACATACTGGTATGTTTCCCTTACTTCTGATTCTTCTTCTCCCATCCAAAGCTCTTTCAATATTTGCATCGGACCTCATACTGTTCTTCCATACAGTAACTCGAAGGGTGAAAATCCTGTACTTGGTTCTGGGACTTCTTGATAAGCGAATAACACTGCCTGTAAGCAACCTGTCCCAGTCATATGGTTTCACTTTGCACATTTTGTTTCGCATGCTCTTTAAAACTCCACTGACTCTCTCACAAAGTCTATTACACTTAGGATTATATGGGGTGATAAAGAGTTGCTGAGTTTCACAATTCCTGCATCAGTTCTGAAGTAAACTGAGTCCCTCTGTCACTCAGAATTTCTCTTGGAAGACCTACTCTGCAAAATATTTCCAGGAGGGTTTCTGCTACTCTCTCTTTCCCTATCTTTGCCAGTGCTATTGCTTCCGGATAACATGTCACATAGTCGACTACTGTCAGCACATACCAGTTGCCCTTGTCAGACACAGGCACTAGTGGCCCGATCAAGTCCACAGCTACTCTGCTGAATGGCTCTTCTATGAGAGGCATCTCCACCATTTGCACTTTGGCTATCTTCCCTCTAGGTATTGTCCTCTGGCAGATGTCACATGATGTACTCACATCTCTGATAACTCCCGGGCCAATGGAAGTTACTGGTGATTCTGTCTGCCGTTTTCTTTGTTCCTAGGTGTCCTCCCATAATTTATTCATGACCCAAGTTCATCATTTGAGTCCAGTATTCTGTTGGTGCTATGATCTGTTTAACTTCCCCAGTATAACTGCCTTGATAGATTCAGTATAGCATTCCCTTCTGGTCCTCTATTCTATAAGTATCCTTCCCCCTTTTTCTTGTGCTCAACTTTCTACCTGGCATTATCCCAAAGTTTCTGCAGTGAAGGGTCATTCTTCTATGCTTTCTTCAGTTCCTGCAAACCTAAGTTCAGGATGTCGCATTTTGACACTTCCAGCAGCTTGATGTCTTGTTCGCTCTTCTTTTCTTGAGCTCTGATGGTGACAGCAGATGCTTCATCAATCTTCTTTCTGTCTAGTTCCTCCAAATTTCTACTACCTGGTATGTTTCCTATCACCAAGTTGTGTATTGGTTCCTTGATGCACATGGCCTCAAGGTCTCATACATAATACAGAGTATCCACCTTTATTTTTGCTATGGGAAACTTTCTCACTGTCCCATCAATTAGCACACAAAGGCATACCTTGCCTGTCATCTGATACTAGACTGGTTCTCATTGCTGCACTACTGCACCCAGTGTCTCGTAGAACCTTCACTTTCTTGTCCCCAACATAGCCTTCAAATATTAGCATATTATGATTTGTTGGCACCTCTTGATATTTGTAACATACTCCTATCACTATTGGCACTGATGATCCGTTAAGCCAACCATTAGTCATGCACTGATCAATCATGCTTTCTAGTATTGAATTTGACAAGTAGTATTGATTCTCTTTCTTCTGGCGGCAGCATCCATAGTGCCAGTCAATCTTTTCTTGTTTCTTACCAGCACTGTCTTTGTAAGTAGCTCTAGCTGCTTTATGTTGAGGTTTCTGCTGTTGTCTGGTGGTAATTGACTTGCACTCCTTTGCAATGTGTCCCATTTTATAACAAACATAGCATCTCTTCTCCTTCTTGTCTATTAATCTCTTGTTACCTTTGGTAAACTGCTGCTTCTGGTCAGTCATTACTGGTTTCAAATTTAACTGGACATTCTTGGACTTGCCAGTTATACTACTTCCATAGGCTTCTATATACTGTTCTGTCAGCTTGTTCTTCTTATCTTTTGATGCTCTCTCCTTTAGGAACAATGACATGTCAGTTGATCATGTAGTAATAAACTGTTCATGTACTAATAGGTCTGCCAGCCATTCAAAACTATTTTCAAACATGGTCATATCAGTCCATCTGGTGAGATATTGCTTCAGATGTGCCACAAACTGAAATACAGTTTCTCCAGTGTCGGGTTTGACTCCTCTGAACTTCCGATGAAAACCTTCTTTAGTAAGTTCATATTGTTTCAGTAATGCCACTTTTAATTTGACATAATCCATGGCATCTTCTGACATCATGCCTGCATATACTTGTAGGCCTTTTCCTGTGAGAAGTGGGCTGAGACAGACTGCCCATTTGCCTTTGTCCCAGTTCTGACTTTAGGCAAATCTTTCATATCTCTCAAGGAAAGCATCCATGTTATCTTTATGTTCATCAAATTTGGGTTGCTTGGGTTGGCTGGCCCTGTCTTCATTGTAATTCTTGGGTCCTTCTTCCTTCAGTTGGGCAAGTTTTGCAATCTCAATTTGTGCTCTTATTCTCTCTATTTCTAATCTCTCTTCTCTCTCTCTTTTTCTTCTGTTTCAATTTTGCTCTTATTCTCTCTATTTGCAGTCTTTCCTCTTTATATTTTTATTCTTTTTCAATTTGTGCTCTTATTCTTTCTCTCTCTATTTCCAGTTTTTCCTTTCTCTCATTTTCCTCTCTCCACACTCCTAGCAGAATCAAGCACTGACTTCTCTAAGAATTTTGAAAGAACTGTTTGGAGGATACTCTGAAGTTCCTCAGCTAAAAATGGCACCCTTGGCTTTTCTGTTTGGAACGTTTGTAAGAAGGAAACCAAGTCTTTGGCAACTGACACAAAGTCAACTTTGCTGGTATCAAAATATCTTGTGTGTTCTCTGCATAGTTTGCAAATGACTAACATGTTGGCTTCTTATTTTTGGACAGTTTCTAAGTTTGCTTCATGTACTTCTTGATCTTTGGACAAATTTGGATTGTCCTTTCAGCTACAGGCACATTTTCTTGCCACCTGGTGCTACAAAATATCAAAGGAAGTTGTGCATTCTCCTCACTGGCAGCTAGATATTCTTCTAATCAAGCAGGAGATTCAAAGAAACAATAGTAGAAGGACCACACCACATTTTTGTTAGCCTTACTATCTCCATACTTCAAGGCTTTATGTATAACATGTAATACAGAGAACCCCAAATTGAAAAGCTCTGGAATATCACGGTCAAATTCTTCTCAGTTCTGCACCAAATAATTTCTTGTTGGTACTTGGCCCATCCTTTGAAACTTGCAAAATGTTTGGAACATTGAGTTTTGAAAGTCCTATCTTAAATTTTCAAAGCAAAGCCTCAAATCTTGTGTGCTCAAGAAATACTGAGTCAAGATATCTGCTTACAAACAACTCTTATTTTCTCTGTCCTAGAAACTCAGCAACAAGTCTATTTGCTCTTCTGTAAAGCTTTCTTTTGTGACTTATTAAATGATACAACAAAAATAATACCTGGTTGTTGAATTTTGCTCATTATATCACCTTTGAGTTAAATGTCAAGTCCAAAACAAATCAGGTAAGAGCATTTTGTTGCAACATAAGAAAATCTCTATGCTGTAATGCTGTCAGAAAACATTGTTTTAAACAGTTGGTCAGTCCTTAAACTTGAACTACAGAAGTAATAACTCAGAGTATTTTTTGTTGCTCATGAAATTTCTGCTGTCAAAACCATCTCACTTAATATAAAACTTTAGATGGGTGTAACCCCTTGTCCTGACTGCTGTTGTGTTGGTAGAACAAACTGATCTTTCTCAACCTCCATCTCACCTTGGTTAGTTGATAGCTCTGGCTTATTCAAGAAAACAGTCAAAGGACAAACTTTTTGTTTAGCTCTAGCACTTTGCTATACCTTGATATTATGATTTTTTCTTTGTGCATAACTCATAAATGTCATTTTTCCCCCTATATTTCCCAGTTCAAAATACCTCCCACAGAACATACACCATGCACTTAGGTCTGAAGCTGAGCTCTTTCCTAATCATGAGGAAAATTCAGAGTCACTCAACCAGTCTGTATTGAACTTTTTTTTATTGCTACTAATTTTTTAGTATTTTCTCAGTTATAAAATCAATAGGTATCCACTATTCTGATTGTTATTTGCCCTGAAAAAAAAATTTAATTCTTAAAAAGGTCAATACATCAGTACATAAACACCTACCTAAAATTGAGATTAAATAAGGTAAGTGGGCAGCAGTTTAGTGTTTGTATTTCATGGAAGAAAAGTAGGAGAAGTCAATTTCTATGAAGATCTATGATGTTGGTTTTGTGGTTGATGTTAAAAATTTAAAATAACACATTATTCTATGGTTAATAATATTATAAAGCAACATATCTGTCATTCTACTGCAGTAAGCTGAAAAGAAAGTCACTCAGGAGACAAGACATGTAAATCCTTTTCAGTTTCTTCTCAATATACATTTTGGAATTGTTATATCAAGATAAGTCATTGAAAATACCAAGTGTTGAAAGACACATAAGAACTAAACCAAAGGTGAAGAATACTGCTTTAATGTATTTTACAGCATATTTCAAAACACTGATCCTGTGATTTTGCTAAAATCCCAAATTTCCCTGATCTTGAAAAAAACCTAAAATTCCTTGAAATTTTCTTAACCCCTGGGAGCCCTGTTTCAGATGTACCAAGGTATCCAAAACTCAAGGAAATTGGTACCAAGTACAGTTTTTCCCTTGGTAGAAACTATAATTTAAAGCAGAAATTCAAATCATAAGACACAGATTGTCTTAAAAAGACAAACAAGTATTTCTATTATTAAAGAATGGTATTCTGAGCAACAGCAAGTAATAGACAAAATCTACTAAAATTTATAAATGATGAGGTAAAGGCATAAAGCATCTTCTATAAATATGCTCACAAAAAGAGTTCCACTAGGAATTAAGTTGTCACAGGCAAAGAAATGGCTTGACTTATTGAGGATAGCAAGATTTTTATAACTATACATGCCAAGAAACTCTATACTACAGATACCTAGAAAGCCAATATACCTTTGTACAGTTGCATTGGCACAATAAACAACTCAGATTTGAGTGAACTCTCTCTTGGCAGAAAAGGTATTACAAAAGAAGAGAAACAAGACAGAATCACCAGTGGAAGAGTGAACTTTGATGCCAAAGTTCTGTCCTGGTGATAAAGAGCAAGCAAAAAATAACAGCTAAGTTACATCAATAGCAAGAATGGAAAAATTACAGTTAAGGGTAAATAAATAGAATCTGAAAGATACTGCCAAATAAAGTGAAATAAGCAAAGAGGGTCAACATATAAAGCCAAGAACATCACATATTAATAAACTCTGATCATGAAATCCTCTTCTGCACAGAGAACAAGCTTTCCAAATGTCAAAAATCACTGAAAAGATATACCACCAGCAAAGAAGGTTAATTTTTATTCCATTTTGGCTAAGAATAAGTGTCCAGTTGAAGAATAATACAAAAATATATTGTAACTTTATCCATAATACCTGATTTTTAAACAAACTAATACTGACCTTATGAAGTAGCTTTCAAGGTATGAGTAGACATCATAAGATGTGATAATGTAGTACTGAAAATTCTTAACTGATCTACAGTGGGTATCCATTAAGAAGTGATGAAATATGTTCCCAACTTTGATGTGCATAAATGGGCAAACACAATCCATAAATTGGTGACAGTCACTTGACACTTGGATTTGATAGGAAAAATCCCAGTTCAGAGCTCCAGTAAGAAGTGTTTGGAGTACTTAATTTGTAACTGGCTAGGCCTGGTTTACCTACTAGTTTTTTTTTTCATTCTGCTTGATTCTTAAATGGTTAAATTATATGACTGTAATAATACTGCACCCCCTCAAAACTGATATTTTTATGGAGCAACCCATGTTCAAAACTCCAAATTCAACCTGTTTCAATAAAAAGAAAGTTAGTCTTGTCAACAAATAAATTTTTTACAAGTTCGTGTAGGTCACAAATAACAAGATGTTTTATAATTCATCTGTATGTTCCTGACAGTAGAATTATTAAGCCTTTTCATCCAAAATATCCTGAAAACATAATGTTTATCTTTTATTGTCACTAAAATTATCATTTAATCAAAATTATGATTAAATCAATTAATATCACAAAAATAATCAAATAAACAAAATAAGTGTTTTTCACACTTAACGTTTTCAATTATTTCAACTAACCAAGTAATTGAACAAAACAACCCTACTCTAAACCAACACCCCGGGGTGCCTAGATACCTCTTCTAAGTTTCACAACAGTTCCCGTCAT
>NW_013666622.1:78516-80873 GCF_000517525.1 Limulus polyphemus | reverse complement strand
AGTCATTACAAGTAATCGAAATACTGTCATTATGATTTCTCGTTAGCATTATTTTTTATTAATCCAAGTTTAATCAGCTTGGGGCTGGCATGACCTGGTAATTAGGGGGGGGGCTGCCTCTTGATTTAGAGATCTCAGGTTTGATTCCCATTGTCATCAAACATGTTTACACTTTCAGCCACAGTGCATTATAGTTGTTTCTTTGCTTATGAGTTAAAGTGAAGCTAATAAAGACTATCTGCCACCATCTTAATTCTGAACTAGAGGACAGGCAACTGATTGGCAGTACCATCCACCAACTCTTGGGCTACTTTAGTATTTAGTATTTTACAGTATGTCATGTTTCTCTTCTATAACTGAATAACAGTATTTTTTAATGTTGAATAAGATGTAAAATTACTGTTTTTACATTGTTGCACATAATAACTTATAATTTGTGTATTCCTATTCTTGAGTATTAAATACACCATAAACTTACCTTTCCTATATTGTATATGCGTTGTATGTAACACCCACCACAACTCTTACTTTCCTGAATTTGTGTACTGGTTGAAGTTGTGACAGGCACTGGCATATGTCTTGAACCCGCAATTCTCTGACCAAGGGGCAAACGCTCGCGAAACAATATTCTTTAAATTTTAATTATATACATAACCATGCCAGCCTTTTATTTTTTAAAACCATATGATAAATTACTATTAAAATGTACTAATCGTTTTCAAGAATCAATAACAAAATCAACAAATTAATATATTAAAACCTGCAAATATTAATCATTACGTTAATACTAAGAACAAAAACATAACTTTAAGTTTAACATGGCTTACTCTGATCGACTTTATATATCACATAGAATAATATCATAAAAACATAATCCGTAATCGATTATGTACAAATACGCTGCGATTGCGATATAGACTTCGTAAGGCCTAGAGAACAGTTTTTTTACAGTAACTCGACCAGCCCTAAAAGTTTTTCACCTCTTCTTCCAAAATTTCCAGAGAACATAGCCGAATGATTATCGATCAGTTATTATCTTCACACGTGAGAGAACTTCGTAATCAACCCATACATTAAATGTAACTTTGATGGAAACTAACATGAAATAACATCAGGCTAAAAGTTCACAATGTAATGATCATAACACATTTATATAAAAATATTGTTGTTTTCATTGATTCATTGTTATAGTAATAAGCCTTATTGTTTGGTTTGATTCCATCGCTGAGTATATATTTATATATATATATATAGCTTTTCTCGTTCCAAGAATTAACTTAACGTTTAATAAGCCTCTCGCACATTTGCTTTCGCATATTATGGATAGAGAGCGTTCTCTTGTTCACTTCAAAATTTTTGGAAAATGCCAAATACTTTCTTTCGAAGTGCGCGTAATTATCAATCTACTCTGTGGTAATGTGCAACTGTGACGTTGTTATAACAAGCTTTTAATACAGACGGTGTTATTTTACGAAAGTTTGGTGAAATGCAGATTATTTTACTTAGGGATAGCATTAATTTAGAATTTGTTGCCTATGGAAAGTTTGGAAATTTGGATTTCAATATCTTATGGATATTAAAATGTTAAAAGTATATAACTGTATAATGTATATACAATTTAAAACAGTAGTTTTCTTTCCGTTCAAGTTTTTGATCATTTATTTGTTATTAAATACAAAGCTATGCAATAGGCTATCTGTGCGGTACCCACCACAGGAATCGAAAGCCGATTTTTAGCGTTATAAGCCTCAATACTTGTCGCATGTGTGGATCTAGGAGAAGGATCCAGAGACTCTGGACCCTCCTCAATATTTAACAGTACTACAGTGAAATTAATGTAAATTTATAAGTACTGCTAGTAAAGGTCTAGTTGGACTCATCGTACAAAGGCATGGGTCCTTCCCTGATAAGGTGTAAATTGTAAAATCTGGTTTTTACATTATATTGTTGCGTCAGCGAGGTCAGGTGACTAGTGTCACGCCACTCCTTCTCTCGAACCTTCGTGAATTATCGGGAGACTACTGGATACGTGTTAGTCTTGTATATATAAGACGTTGACAGCGTGACGGGACAACAGTGTAGTGAGTAATTGAACTGCAGTCAGAGAGTATTGTTGAAATTGAGCACGTTCGTTGTTATAGAGCGACTGTTGAAATTAAGTGTATCGTAAAGTTATATTCAGAAAGAATAAACCAGTTTTATTTAAGAAAGGACTTGTGTCGCTAAAGTTTCGTCGGAACGAAGTAACGGAAAATTAAGTGACGACTGGAGGCGTAACAAATTGGTGTCAGAGAGTGGTATATAAAAACAAAAATAGAAACAAGAAGCTGCAAATCAAACTACAGCCTAGCAGACTT
>NW_013666622.1:76804-78050 GCF_000517525.1 Limulus polyphemus | reverse complement strand
AGGGACAACCACTGGAAATACTTGGACAGTTTTCAGCATACGACAGGCACAACTATAGAACACTGGTGTCGGCTCTAGAACTCAGGTACGGAACCCAAAACTAGTCAGAAGTCTACAGGGCTAGGTTTAGGACGAGAGTCCGTGTTAAAGGGGAGCGCCTGCAAGAGCTGGTACAGGACTTGGAAAGCATGGCACACAAAGCCTACCCAACTGCACCACCCGATCTCCTCAAGTTGTTGCTGAGGGATCAGGCCACTTGGTGAAATAATCCATCACCACACAAATGTACCTGTTTCCAGCACGAGTTCGGGGTAATGGAATAGCAATGTCAATGGCTACTCTTTCTATTGGTGTGCCAACTTGATATAATTTCATTGGAGCATGTCCCTTATGCTTGGGTCCCCTTTTAGCACAACATGTACTGCATGTTCTGCACCATTCTTCCACATCTTGTCTCATACCTATCCAGTAAAATCTCTGCCATAGGTGACTAAGTTTTTTCTTAACTTCAAGATGTTCTCCTGTTAAACTATCATGGGATTGATGCAGCACAACTTCCCGGAACTTTCTTGGTATAACTGTTTGCCAGGTCGTCACTTTCCCATCTCTGAACAAGAATACCATCTTCAAGCTTCAACTTTTAGAAAATCAATTATTGGCTTCAACTCTTGGTCTTTCTCCTGCTTTGCTTTAATATCTATACCTGGTTCCACTTCACCATCATCAACTCCTTCAGTCACTTTGACTTCAGCTTGATGACACCTGGTTATAAAGTACCGTCGTTCAATGAAAATGAAGTTGACAAATATTTTCAACATTTTGAGAAGGTTGCCCAAACCATGAAATGGCCCATTATTATTACAAAGTGTCTTAACTGGTAATGAACAAAAAGCTTATACCACTATCTTTCTATAGAAGATTGTACAAATTATGATAAGGTTAAAGCAGCTATTCTCAAAGCATATGAGTTAATACCGGAAACTTATCGCCAAAAGTTTAGATGTTATCACAAACAAGAAAAAGAGGTTTATTGCATACTGGCAACTGTTTCGACAATATTAGACAATTGTGTCTAATTGAGGAATTTAAACATTGTGCACGTGATGACCTCAAACTTACTTGGATGAAAAGAAAGTTAAAACACTTCAGGAAGCAGCCGCTCTTTCCAATGACTGCACTTTAACACATAAAACCCCTTTTCATACAAAGAAATTCTTACCATCTCAACAAACACTTGTATCTGTTC
>NW_013666622.1:72232-76783 GCF_000517525.1 Limulus polyphemus | reverse complement strand
GGCTTGTCTGCCATTTTTGTAAAAAACCCTGGTCATGTTATGTCCGATTGTTGGTGTTTGAAAAAGAAAAGAAGGCAACACCCAGTGCATTGGTGTCCACATATAGACGTAGTTTCACCAGATCACCCGATGTTGTTGATATGACCACTGATATAAAGGCTGATGTAATCAGGGAGGAATTTAGACCTTTTGTCTGTTGGTTCTGTGTTATTGACAAATGACACTGGCGATTCCATACCCATACGTATTCCATGTGATACTGGGGCGACTCAATCATTATTGTTAGAAGGTATATTGCCTTTAGATTCGAGTTCTGCCACTGGTGAGTCTGTTTTTGCTCAGGGTATTGAGGGTGGCTTTGTTAATGTTCCTCTTCATAACATTTATTTAGCATCAGACCTAGTTTCGGAACTAGTTGTGGTTAGAGTAAGAAATGATTTGGCTGGGGGAAAAGTTGTTGCTGAACCTAAAATGGTTAACAAGCCAATCACTGTTTCATCTAAATATGATTTTGTAGTTGAGGAGAATCCCAATGTGTTTCTCTCATGTGTTGTGACTCGAGCTCAGGCTAAGAAATTAAGCCAAAAACAAATGATAGAAATGGATTCAGAGGACGATATTATAGATTTGTCTCAGACATTTTTTGGATCCAATGAGGATTTTGTGGATAATTGTTCTACTGACGATTCCTCAGTGAGGAACAATGATGGACATGAAGAATCTGATTCACCTGGTGAAGTTCAATTTACTAAAAGTAAACTGATAGCTGAGCAAGAAAAGGATCCACAGATCTCTTCAATTTTTTAAATATGCACTTCCAAAAGATGAACTGGAGAAAGTTCCAAGTGGTTATTTTTCAAAAATGGTGTGCTTATGAGGAAATGGAAACCACCAGATGTGCCAGCTTCAGAGGACTGGGCTATTGTTTATAAAATCGTTGTTCCAAAAGCATATCATTCTGAAATATTGAAAGTTGCCAATGAAATCCTCATGTGAGGTCACTTAGGAGTCAACAAGACGTGTGACAAAATTATGAGACATTTCTTTTGGCCAAAAATTAGGGAAGACGTTTCTCAGTCTTGCAAAACTTGTCATACCTGTCAGTTGGTCGGAAAACCCAACCATAACATTCCTGTTGCTCCTCTGAAACCCCTCCCAGCATTCGAAGAACCCTTCAGTCATGTGATTGTTGATTGTGTTCGGCTTTTGCCAAAAACTCGATCGGGGAATTAGTATTTGTTAACTATCATGTGCAAATCCACTCGATTCCCTGAAGCTATCCCTTTGAGAAACATTTCGGCCCAAAAAATTTCTAAGGCTTTGATCAGTTTCTTTACTTTTGGTGGCTTGCCCAAAGAAATTCAATCTGATCAAGGATCAAATTTTATGTCAGCATTGTTTCAACAAGTTGTTTATCAGCTCGGTGCTAAACAGATAAAATCTAGTGCGTCTCATTCAGAATCACAAGGAATCACGAGAAGGATTGGGATGAAGGAGTTAATTTATTATCATTTGCTGTTCGTGAGTCAGTTCAGTAGTCGCTAGGGTTTAGCCCATTTGAGTTGGTGTTTGGCCATTCAGTGCGTGGGTCTTTGAAGTTGCTGAAGGAACAATGGTTGGAAGATGCTCCAAAAGAAATGCACTTATTGGATTACGTTTCCAAGTTTCGGTCCACACTCTTACATGCTTGTGAATTGGCTCGAGAAAATTTGAAGTCATCCCAAGTTAAAATGAAAAACGTTTATGACCATGAGGCTGAAGAGTGCAAGTTCCATCCTGGTGACATGGTCTTGGTATTGTTACCCACATGGGATATTCACTCAAAGCAAGGTATCATGGTCCCTATGAGGTTGTTCGGAAAGTTAATGATACAGACTATGTTGTAAAAACACCTGATCGTCGAAAGGCTACCCAGCTGTGTCATATTAGTATGCTGAAGCCCTACTACATACGAGAAGCATCCGAAAATATTTTAGCCATTGATTGTTCTCCTCATACTGATGGCAATTGCCTTGACTCAGACACCCATAAACTGGAAAATATTGGAGATGAATGCAACATCAAACTGAATAATTCTGACATTCTGGACAATCTCGATTCAAAACTCAATCGCTTGCCTCCTGAAGAGAAAAATCATTTGTTAGTTTATTGAAGGACTACGAATGTATATTTCCCGACGTTTCTAATCAAACCAACATCGCTGTACATGATGTACACTTAGTGGTCACAAGTAAATAGACACCTAATTTTTCGTCATTTAACTGATTTATGCTAATTAATTTGCGTTCACAGAGCACTATATAAATGAAAATGGTCCACACACTAATTATCTTGTGCCACAACATGCCTAGAACTCAAGGTTCTCTCGAATTGTCAGATTTTGTTAGAGAAAGGATAAGTCAGCGGCAAATTTGGGAATCCCGTGCAGTTCAGGAAACACGGCAAGGAAACAACTGAGCAGCGTCCGGGTCGTCCTGGTCCATGGAGAGGACAAAAAAGGCTGTCAAGAGGAGCATCGAAATGGATCCCAGATTAACGACTGTAGAAGTGGCCAAAGTTGGTGGGATGAGCTCGAAATATGTTCAACGGATTCTCCACAGATTGGGTTATCGTTGCAGAGCAGCTAGACAGAAGCCCTTATTAAGACCTGCCAACATAGTCAGACGAAAGAAGTGGGCAAGTGATATGATGACCAAGCCTCTGGACTTTTGGAAGACCGTGTTGTTCTCCAACGAATCAAGATTCGCTCAATTTTCGGACAGTGGGAGGATATGGGTATGGAGAATGCCTCACCAAAAGTTTTGGCTCAACAGATTGCAGCCAACTGTGAAGCATGGTGGTTTCAATGTGATGGTTTGGGGAGCTGTTTGGGTTGGTGGGAGATCGAGCTTAGTGAAGTGCGTTGGCAACGTAACTTTTGCGAAATACGTCGAAATATTGGAAGAAGGACTCTTGCCACTTTATTCCTCGGGTTTCGTGGACAAGAACTCACGTTGTTTCAGAAAGATGGAGCACCGTGTCACACTGCTAGAAACACCCAAAAGTGGCAGGAAGAAAATGGTATCCAGAAATTGCCCTGGCCGAGCCAATCTCCTGACATGAACCCCATCGAAAACCTCTGGGCTATACTCGACCGGCAAGTCAAGAAACAACCAAAAAACCAACTTCGAAGAGCGATCTACTCCAAGTTTTGAAGCAAGAGTGGGCCAATATCCCACAATCTAAAGTTGACGAGATTATTCTCACGATGCCCCAAAAGATCATTGAACTCCAGGAAGTGAAAGGAAGATCTACTAGATATTAATCAAATTATAAATATATCAATTCATGTGAATATGATTGAAAAAATTCATGTTTTTCTGAAAAGGTTGTGTCTATTTACTTGTGATCACGCTCTGTAGATATAGGTGATGCTTTCCTGTAAAACAATATCCCTATTGGGTGAATCCAATCAAGGCCGAGAAAATGCATAAAGAAATATCTTACATGCTAGAAAACAGCATTATAGAGCCTAGTAAAAGTGACTGGTCTTCACCATGTGTACTGGTCCCGAAATCTGATGGTTCAGTTAGATTCTGTAAAGACTTTTGCAAAGTTAATACTTTGATAAAGACATATTCCTATCCCATTCCAAGAATGGAAGATTGTATTGATAGAAATGGAAAAGCCAGATATATCACATAGTGTGACCTACTGAAGGGATACTGGGCTGTTCCTCTAACTGACAGAGCAAAAGAAATCTCTGCTTTTGTTACTCCTGATGGGTTATACCAGTACAATGTAATGCCTTTTGGGATGAATAATTCTCAAGCAACCTTTCGGCGAATGATGAATCAATGCCTCAACAATCTGTCAGACATTAGAATTTATGTTGATGATATTGTGATTTCCAGTGACACATGGGAAGGACATTTATGTGTATTACGTGATGTTTTTGAGAGACTTAAGAAGGCCAATCTCACTGTAAATTTGGCAGAGTTGTAAAGCCAGAGTTGTTTACTCAGGTCATTTAGTAGGCCATGGTCAAGTTTCTCCAATTCAAGCCAAAGTTGGTTCTATTGTGAATTATCCAACTCCTACCAACAAGAAAAGTTTGATGAGATTTTTGGTAATGGCCGATTATTTTGCTGACATCACTGTACCATTAACAAACCTTTGGAAGAAAAATAAAAAATTCAAATGGTCTGAAATATGTCAATCTTCTTTTGAAAAGGTCAAATCTTTGTTATGCACTTACCCTGTATTGATGGCACCTGACTTTGATAAGCCTTTGCATAAGCTGTTGATGCCAGTGATTGTGGCACTGGTGCCATTCTATTACAATCAGACGACAAAGGTATTGAACACCCTGTTTGTTATTTTTCGAAAAAGTGTAATTATCATCAAAATAATTATTCTTTGGTAAAAAAAGAAACATTGGCTTTAGTGTTAGCTTTAGAACATTTCAATGTGTACGTATCTGCATCACAACAACCTATTGTCATTTACACTGATCATAACCCGTTGACCAAATGAAGGGCAAAAACAGAGACTGTTAAATTGAAGTTTGGC
>NW_013666622.1:70070-71591 GCF_000517525.1 Limulus polyphemus | reverse complement strand
GTAGCTTTGTGCGAAATTCCAACAAAAAAAAAACGTGTGTGTGGCCAAATACAAAGCTAGCTAGCTTCCCAGCCGGTCGTATCTACATCAACTCGTAATTAACACGCTAATCGTGAACCCTCGATAAGATATCAAGGAGGTTCCAGACTAAAAAGAAAACTTTATATTGTTTGTAAGTTTGTGAAACTTCTGTTTATAAACCATATATTTAAATACATTTAACTACTAAACTTAAATTATCAGTTAACTCGGCTTCGGACTATTCGAAATTCTAATGCATAACATATATTATAATTTTTTCCCCCACTTACAGTTAGGAAATATGCAAATACCAATGGAGTAATGCGACAAAGGGAAAGTATTAAATAGTCTTGTAAGTTACTCCTGAGGATGACGCAGATTACTTCGAAACATGTACGTGTAGAGTGATATTTCTATTTGAAAAGGGATCCATACGGTTTCAATAGTTTTTATTGTATAAATACAAAACGTTGTTTTTAATTACTTATTAAAATTTAAGAAAATTTAAACACAAGTGCCGGTAGTGCATATTTAAATTTAGCTTATTTTAGCATCCGGCTTTTAGGATACAATCACAATGTGCTGCTAAATCCTTTTCCCGTGTCCAAATTATATCCCATTCTAATTTTCACTAAATATTGATTTTTTAAAAAACTTTTATTCATTTAACTGTTTGTTTTAAACGAAACATATTTCGTAAGTACTAATTTATGTTATATAAACATTTAAGACCTAATTTCTATATTATTGTTAATGTTATTGCCAGGTATGCAACCTAAGTCTTGTTACGTCTGTGTTCGTTTGTTAATTTTCCGTAGAAATTCTTTCCGAAGAACTTCAGCGATACAAGTCCTTTCATAAATACAACTAGTTTATTCTTTCTCAACACAACTTTGCAATACACTTAATTTCCACAGTCACTTTAACTTAAACATACGCTATAATTCACAACGATTCATCCACTTTACTTACGGTCACTACCGCGATTGACTTAGTTGTCCCTCTCTGTCTCTGCCTGTCTGCAATTCAAGTTCCGATTAAATTGTCTCGTTTCGTTTTTCCTGGCAGTTATTTTGATTTAAAAATAATTATCTCCTAAGAAATAATTACTAATCAAGGGTGCTCGAAGATTAAACGATCCTCCTTCACCCTGCTCCTGGCATAAGGTTACATTTCAATTAGTGGTAAGCGGAGTAATGAGCTGTATGGGCGAAGGATAATTAATTAATTAATTAAATATATATATATATATATATATTGGATGGTCGTATGAAGGAGAGGCAAGTAGGCAGTAGTGAAGTCAAGTCCAAGGCCTAGCAGAGGCCGGTTGATCTTTGACAAAGGAGCAAGTCGGCAGCCGATTTTGACAAGTTATCGAAATAAAATGAAGCAAACGGGCCTTTACAGGGCTGGGATCTATGGATCCGATGCCTGAGAATTGGATGTGTGTGTGGGAGGGGGGGGGGGAGGAAACGGGAGTACCCCGAGAAAACCCACTTA
>NW_013666622.1:62439-69527 GCF_000517525.1 Limulus polyphemus | reverse complement strand
TGAAAAGAGACTGAAGAAAAAACACGTTATGCATAGAAAACGTAAAATGATAAAGTTATTCAGGATTATGATATAGAGGTGATGCTCTGTAACATATTGTAAGGGGATAGATATTTGCACAATGGTTGGGGGGGGGGATGGCTGTGAATGGATTTCGGTAGATGGCTTTTTTTGTAATATTTAGTAGCAAGTTTAGTGATGCGTGTTTTTATGGTGTGTAGTGAGGTGTGCCTTTCGGTGTAGCACGCAGGTGTGTATCGAGGAAGGCGATAAGCGAGACGTATGACACTGTTTTGGAGGTTTTGTAAAATCCTACGTTGATTATTGTGCATGTTGCATGTAACCATTGCTCCGTACTCTAGTAGGGGTCTGATGAATGTTTTGTAAATGAATGTTTTGTAAACAATAGTTTGTGGTCTGCAACCGTGGATGTGATGGCTTATTTTATTGAAGTAGGCTATACGAGTTTTGATTTTATTATTGATATCTCTGAAGTGAGTGTGCCAGGCTAGATTATGGTTGATGGTAATACCTAGGAATTTAGCGGATTTGGAGAATTGGATTAGTTGGTCTTACAAGTAAAGTTTGGTAAGCCTGACTCGTTTGCGTCTTTTGTTAAGTCGTCGGAAGAGCATAATTGCCTGGGTTTTGGAGGGATTGAGTATGATCCGTCACTTGTTGCACCACTGTGTAATTTTGTCTAGGGCTGCTTGGATTTTCTTAGCCGCTAGTGGAGGGTCCCAGGAGGTGATCCATAGAGGTATGTCGTCAGCATATTGCGAGACGTATGTGAGGGATGAGGTAGGTTGAGGTAGGTCGTTGACGACGAGTGTATACAGCAGGGGGCTTAAAACAGACCCCTGTGGTACACCTGCGTTAAACGTAAAGGGCTGCGAGATCGAGGAGTTTATTTTAACTTTTGCAGATCTGTTGTCTAAAAAGCTGGATATCCATTTAATGAAAGTCATGGGAATCTTGTGCGTGATCAGTTTGTATTTGAGTCCGTTGTGCCAGACTGTGTCAAAGGCTTTCTGTACGTCTAAGAAGGTGGCAACAGTGGCCTGTAGTTTATTGAAACCTGTGAACGAGGTTTCGATTAGGCGGACCAGGTGGTCTGCAGTCTGTCTGTTTTTACGGCCTGCATTCTGAATGTGTGACAGTGTGTTGTTGTTTTCTAGTAGCCAAAGTAGTCTCGTGGTTATGATTTTCTCCAGGAGTTTGTCGATGCAGTTAATTGGACTGATGGGTCTGAAGACACTTGGGTTAATTGATTGGGCACCTTTCTTGGGTATGACTGTGTTGAGGGCTGACTTGCAAGCGATGGGGAGATAGCCAGAGAAAGGGAGAGATTAAGTAGGTTGGTGAGATGTGTCATGAGTTTGGGAGATGCATTTTTGAGAACTATGTTGGGAATTTTTTCGTCGCCGGGAGCTTTATTTTTAAGACTTCTTAGGTGGATTTTGACTTCAGGAGTGGTTATGGGAGTGGATATGTCTAGAGGTGAGCTGGGGGTATGGGGTTGGAGAATGTCGACTGGGAAAGAGGTAGAGAAAGAAGTGGCATTATTTTTGACAAAGATATTAATATGGTCATGGTGTTTATTGTCGAATCTTGTATTCTGAGGGGTTACAAAGGTTTTTCTCAAGTAGCTAGTGAAAAGTTCTGCTTTCTGTTAGTCGGTGGAGGCTGTGATGTTTTCGAAGGATATGTTGTTTGTGTTATTATTTTCTCGGCATATGCTTTTGAAAGTTTTACAGAAGGCGGACGGGTCGGGTTTGAGGCTGTCCAGTTTGGTGCAAAAGTTATTCCAGTTTATGCGTTGTTGGGCCTTAATTAGTTTTCTATTTCATTTTTGACTAAGTTGACTCGCTTTATCTGGCGCGCTTATATACAGGAATAGAGGGCGTCTAGCAAATACTGGATTATTCGTGATGTTCCCCTGAACCTTCTAGATACTCATTATGTGTTATCCGCTGTCGTAACAGTCTTAAGTAAATATGCCAACTAACGTTTTCATTGAGTAAAATGTATTTTTATATTTGATTATTTATTGAAATAAAATCACCAACCTATTATTCAATTGTATACTCTAGCTTATGCAGAATAAAATTCATAAAAATATGAAAGTGTTACCATTAATTGATTTACACTGAGATTCATTAGAGCAAGAGTTAGTAGGCCTACTACTAGTACTAACTTAGTATTGTTAGTAATAGTAGTTAAATATTATTATTAGTACTATTAGTTCATTATTACTGTTAGTTTCTATTCATATTTCCAAAGTTCTTTACTTTTTTATGTATATTAACTCACAAGATTATAAACTGCTAAAACTGGTGTATTTGTTTCACTCAGACTTCCAAGAAAGTTGTATTTAATTATATGCACACACAAAATCAATTATAACATTTTACTATTCATGATAAAATTTGTGCACTTTAGAATTGTGTTGGCATTATACATTTGTTACTAATCCAAAATTTAACTCTTTCTTGATAAAAATAAAGTTTTTAAAATTGTGAGTGCATGACAATTGTATTTTTAAGCTTTCTAACCTCAATATCAGTGATGCCAGTGGCCCATTCTCTGCACTCTCATCTAAGAGTGATCACAACTCTGACATATGAGTTCATTTCACATACAATCTCCTCCAACCCACACATCTTCTTAATGGTAGACTCAGTCTCTGCCATCCATGACAATCCTCTTTTAATCCTGTATCCCTTTTCATTGTTCAGGACATCCTGAAGGAGTTAGGTTTTGGCAACTAAGTAGGCTTTTGCCTAGGCAATGGAAGGCAGTCCCAGCATGAACCTCATCACCACACTGGGCAGGTCCTTAGTACAGCCCAGGGTAGTCATCATGTCTTCATTTAGAATGAACTTGAGTTCTTACAACTGTGTCTTTAATAGCACGAGTATTCTGAGGCCATACTCCATAGTTGATAGCATGAGATGCTGGTAATAGTTGAACAGCAGCATTTGCTCCATATCTGCAATGGTCATGACTTTCAAGGCCCAAAGCCTCTTCCTTGCCTTCTCTGCTATTGCATCTACATAATCCTTGAAGGACAGGCTCCTATCTGATGTGATGCCCAGGTCTCATTTTGTCACATCATTTTAGAGAGGATCCATTGATTGCCACTTCCAGGACATCAACCTTCACTATCCAATTGTTGAGTAAGCACCATAGCATGAATGCTTTATCTGGATTGATGACAGCATTAGCTTCCTCACGCCAACTCAAAATGCTGCCAATTGCACATTGCAGGTCTTTTGCAATTTAAGCTCTGTCCTGGCCACTCTCATAGACAAGTATGTTGTCAACAAAAAGGAACCAGTTTAGTTAACTGACGTGGTGGACAGAGGAAGTCAAGGAAACTTGCATGAAGAGAACTTGCATGCACAGAGGAATTGATGAGGGAGAACAAACTAACAGAGGAACTTAAAAGACTGGCTGCTTCATCTTAGTGGGACAAATGGGAGTAGTTTACTAAAGAGGTGAGGGGATGATAAGGCACTGGGAAAATTCTGGCAATTGTTTCATAGGATGAATCGAAAAGACACAGGTTACACAATATCAAACATATGGAACGAAGATGGAGTCATCATGAAGACTGATCAGAAAAAGAGTGAAGCCTTTATAAAACATTTCATTGAACAAGGAGACTAGGAGGTTAGATGCATGGTTAGAGAAGGCTTGAGGAGCATTGTAAATCCAGAAGAGTATAAAAATATGATCAGTATTAAGCAGGTCAAAAATATGCTCAAGCAGATAAAAGATAGTGCTCCTGGCCTTGATGGGTTACAATACCATCACATCATGGAACTAAATAGCAGCAAGTTGGATGAGATTGTGGGAGAATTTAATAACAGTATAAAAAGTTCAATGCTTCCAGAAGAATGGTTATATAGTTACCTGAAGCTGTGGCCTAAACCATGGAAGGATCGCATACAAATAAGTGATTACCTCATCATTATGATGCAAAATGTCTATGGCAAGATCCTTGAAAAGAATCATTGCTAGGAGGTTAATTTTCTGCTTAAATACTGCACTGGTATTGAATAATAGTTTTGAAGTGTAGTAAAAGATTAAAAAAAAGAAGACAATAACTGAACAATAAATTTAAGCTACAAATATCATATTAAATCATAAAATGAACCATAATGTGTTTCATCTAACAGTACAGTACTTGCATATTAATTTAAAAATAAAGGTACATATAGTGAGTTCATTTTGATTATTTTCTGTCGATACTTTTATCTGACACATAACACTTATTCCTTTGAATATTCATTTTCGACTTATATAGTGATTAGATTTAGTGTTTCCAATTCACTGTTAAAATTATTAATTAAACAATTTGGTTAATTGTCAACATAGTTAGCCAACCAACATTATACAAGAGGGAGCATGGATTTAATATTCCATCATACAAGGTAATGAAAAGCAGCCATTTAAGTAAATGTGTAATTCTTCTGAACTATTGTTGTGTATACTGGTTGTTGTTATTTTGGTGTTCAAATTTTCAAAAAGTTTGTTATTAGTTAAATAATCTTGGTCATACTACAATGTTAATTTTTTTATGTAATTAACTTAGTATGATGCTCAAAATACAACATAAAGGGGAGGAGACCTGTATGATTAGAAAGTTTTTTAAATTGTAACTTAATGTCATTTCCATTTTAAAATGTAATAGGAGACTACCAATATAAGATAGCATCATATGGCATTAATTAAAATCACAGGAAAACATGTTTGCTTTATTATAATTAAAAGGAACAAAATATGTTTTTTATTTCAACTAACATCTGTTTATAACTCCTGTACTAATAGCAGTTTAGTTTATGGTCTTTTTAAAAAACTTTATAATTTAAAAGTGAAATTCTGTTGATTTTTTCTACATTAATCATTTTTAACCCATCATAGGAATGTTTGTTGTTTTAGCATTTAATATCTGCATATTTATGGAGAAAAAAAATGTTTTCATAGGTACTAAGATTTTACTGAAAGAGTTACCCACTGTTAAAGTAATGGTATTTTCTTTAATTTATAGATATTACTTTACACAATTGTGTTTGAATACAGAAAGGCACCAAACATGGTAGTATTTCAATTTTTCTCCACAAGCGTAAAATATAAACATCTAGCAAAGAAATGTATTTTTAAAACAGGCTCCACTTTTCCCTTTTAAGCTTTTTATTCTTTCAACCTTTTTTTCTGCTTGACATTATAATAAGTAGCTAAAAATCGTACTATAACAAATAATGGCTGGAGATGGCTTGAATGGGTAATGAAGAAAAACTTTAATATAACAGCAAATGTACAACGTTTGGACAAGGTTTTGTCATCATCAAGTACTATAACAAAGAAAACTAAAAAATCGAAACTACAAGTTATACTTTTGAACAGGCTTCTCTAGATGGCAAATTACTACATATAATTACCATTGGCAATTCATTTCTTGTATTTATTTTCATATAGTTCATATGTGTTACTGGTACATACAAAGGCTAGAAATCATGCATATATATTTTTTACTACTTTGGTAATTAATTTAAGCAAACACTTCATGAAGGTGTATGTCTGTTGTTACAATGGCCTCCACCTCACCCCTTAAGCCATCCTCTCCTCCAAACATACTTGAGCTTTACAGTACTTATGATGATAGTTATATTTGAGCCAATTAACACTTTAGAACCATGATAAGTTGAACACATTTTGCAGTCAGTTCCTTGAACTAACACTATAACTTGGCTAAAATGCTCTACAACTAATTCCATGAGTTAATAAACACTTTGAACTGTTGGCTTGAACACAAACTTTACAGCCAGTTTCTTGTGCTAATGAACGCTCTAAAACGTTTATTATACATACCGAAAAATAAAATAGAATAACAATTGTTATTAAACTTTCCAATAACATAGCAATAATAAATAAAAAAAAGCATTTAACATTACAATATAAAACGCATCTAATCATTCCAACAATGTGATATATTCATTATAATTTTATTTTTTCCTATTTATTATATTTACACAATTGTAGGTCTTCCTATTTAGTATTTATAAAACCATGATCTCACTCAGACATACATCCAAGTGGTATCATTTGATATTACTGTGGTCAATCTTCTACAAAATAAATATGTCTGAAGCTAGCAGAATGAGCAAATGAACATAAATTATGATTATTAAAATTTAACAATTTCACGTAGTGACAACTTTGCTGCAACGTTATGGTTTTACATTGCATTGCTACTTTCTTACAACCATTGTTTTTACCCCTATCGAGACTGCCAGAGTGCATCATATCCCCACTGTTTTTAACACTTATACTTAACCTAATTGAAGGTAGTAGGTGTTGTATTTACATATTTTTGGTAATGAATTAAAAGTTTTGGATATATTCTTGTGAAACTCTTTCTTTTTTACATTAAAAACACTTCGTCTTAGAATTTTTGTTTTTAGTTATTGTGTGTATAAAATAACCTAAATGTATCCAATAATTGTTTTTTCATTAAAAGGAATTTTTTGTTTTTATATTAGTTCTAGTAACAGTCTACTAACTTTCTCATCTGTTTACAATCTCTGACAGAAGTAGTTGCTAGAAAACATTAAAGAATGAAAAAACTGTATTATTGTTTATTAGAAGAGTAGCCCAAGAGTTGGCGGTGGGTGGCGATGACTAGCTGCCTTCCCTCTAGTCTTACACTGCTAAATTAGGGACGGCTAGCGCAGATAGCCCTCGTGTAGCTTTGCGCGAAATTCCAAAACAAGCAAGTTTATTAGAAACTTTAATTTTAGATATTAAATGAAAGCTGCCCACCAGTTGTAATAGGGTTAAAGCCATTCGTTAATGTGATCTGATACAATACTAAATTCATCTTCTTTCATTCTCATAAATTTATTCAACGTTCATTCTTTGATTAAAAAGAAAAGCGTACATCATGTATAATAGATAGTTAACCGATCCGCCTAACCGTCACGTTAGTGTAGCCAATATAATATGTAAAGTTTAGTATACTCTAATCTCTTATAGTGATGGCATACGATGAGACACACATTCAAACAGAATATAAGAAGGGA
>NW_013666622.1:50487-61549 GCF_000517525.1 Limulus polyphemus | reverse complement strand
CACACGACGAGACACACATTCGACATGTAATGCTATTTGGATACAAAAAGGGAAACAACGCCTCTGTAGCCACAAAGAATATCAAAGAAGTTTGTGGAAATGTTTTGAACGTTCATAAGTGTCAACGATGGTTCAGCAAATTTCGTTCAGCCTTAAAAACCGTGATGGCAGGGGCCGACATTTTAGAATTGATATTGATGCTCTGAAGACGCTTGTTGAGTCTATCACACTCGTGAAATGGCCCTGAAATTGCATGTCTCTCATGAAACAGTACATAAACATCTAAGGAATATGTGAAAACTCCATAAAGAAGGTGTTTGGGTGCCTCACGAACTCTCCGATGATTATCGTTTCCAACGTGTGAACGTTGCTTTGTTTCTTCTGGCGCGTAATGCGCGTGAACCATTTTTGTCATAATTGATGAAAATGGATTCTCTATGCAAATATTAAACACCAAAAACATTTGCTAAGTTCTTGGACAAAACCACTTCCGACCCAAACACCTGGACTCCATTCGCAGAAAATGATGCTTTGCATTTGGTGGGACATCAAAGGAGTAATTCACTTCGTACTCCTCAATACACAGCGAACTGTCAATGCAGAGATCTATAGTGAGCAACTGGAAAGTTTAAATTAAGCCCTTCATCAGAAACGCCCTTCACTCATCAATCGGAAAGGTGTTCTTCTCCACAACAATGCACGTCCACATGTGGCACGTTTGACGCAACACAAGATTATGGAGTTGGGTTGGGAAGTTCTCCCCCACCCACTATATTCTCCAGATATGGCACCATCAGATTACCATTTTTTTCGTTCACTGCAACACCATCTTAATGTGAAAACGTATGCAAATGTGGAAGGTGTTAAAGAGGACATCGACATTTTTTTTTTTTTTTTTGCTTCAAAGCCAAGTGATTTCTTTAATCAGGGCATTAACAACCTGATTGTAAGATGGAAAAGTATCATCGATAAGAATGGAGACTATTTTATTTAATAAATGTTTTGTTTTGATATACAAGTTGTTCGGGTTTTTTTCACCTAAAAAAACCGACATTAATTTCTTAACGACCTAATATTTCTCATACATTAGTCTTTTTAAATCATCGCAGTGTGTTTACATATTAATGTTTGCTGTGTTAAAACTACAATTAACATATTATGTATTAACAACGATTAAATTTCAACACATACTCTTAATGCAATTGAAAAGTAGAAGATTTATGAATGCCTCTTTTTGTTTTCATTGCACCTTCTGCCCCTTAGGTTGCAAGCAGACCACAACCTGTAGGTACCTATCTTTGGCATAATCCATTGGACTGTTTCCACACAAGTTTGGCCACTCTGGGAGCCCATGAAGTTAACACGTAAAGACAAACAAGGAAAATTAATGTAGAAAATGGACTATTATGCAACTATGTATCTCTAAACCATTAACTAAATAGCTTACCATTTTTTTCTGAACTTCTTGTCAAACTCTTCCAACTGTCTATTGCCGTTGATTGGCCAGGATGTGGTCTAACTTCATCAGAACACTTATCTGAATATCTATTCATGAAAATGCCTCTTTGATAATTTGAAAGTGCTAAAACTACACAAAAGTGGCAGAAATACAAATTTTAATCGTAAATTACTTCTTATGAAATTAATACAAACAATAGTGAATGCTTACTCTATTGTGCTTTTGCAGCCAGTGGTTGCTGAAGTGTGGACTGTGACTGTTGGTGAGTTGAAATCGAAGCCTGCCGGTGGGGTTTGCACAGTCTCCTGGTAGGCTGAGGATGACGTCTGCTGGTAGGGTGTCATATTAGCAGATGGGGTAACAAAGACTGGGGGCAAGAGCAGCTGTGCTTTCTTTACAGTCAGTGCACCATCTTCATCTGAAATGTATAATTAAAACACGAATGTTGGTAATAGTGTCATGCTAACTTACACGTTTCATCCTATTTACTATGTTTTTAATCACAATATATGATTCATTAATTCTGTAGAATTTAGTAATCACTTAAAAGTTCATTCAAATGTTTTACTTTTCACTATTAGTATTACACTACGTCTATAATTATACCAGTAATTTTTATTAATGTCCTACTCATAATTAACGAACGTGTTCACGAGAAGGGTATGGCTAGAATAGAAGGAAAAAAATCGGACTGTAATGGACCAAATCAACAAAACGCCCCGGTAACCAGGATCAAACAAAAATAATTTATTAAATATAACAACAGGAATCCAAAATATAGCTTTTAAAGAACTAGAATACAAATTTATCACTTAAAAACAAAGCAAAAAACAATTAATAAACATGTGCTTAGCCAGGACTAGGTACAAACGTTAATAAACAAACAATATAACATAAATCTCAATGTGATTAACTTCAATAAATATTAAAGGAATTAGGAAAAAGAACCAGAAAAAGAAAAACCCAGATCACCAGAGAATAACACATTCTTTCCAAATTTAACCACTTTTCAATATCAAGGACAATATTGAGCAATAATTCTTTCTAATCATATCTCGTGATTATTTATTTGGTTTGTTTGTTTGAAGTTAAGCACAAAGCTACACAATGGGCTATCTGTGGCACTTATGTGACTAGCTTTTACCATAAATGTTAAACTACATAACCTTTCACAACATAATATCTGTAAGTCAGTGCTAGGGGAAGCTGGGGTCAGTTTCATAATACATATACAGATACAAAATCAATGTGCTCTAGATAGAAGGTGAGTTAACGCTTTAATGTAACTAAAAATTCATAGTTGAACTAAACGACAGCAGGAATAAGAAATTAACGATAAACAAAATTATAACAAAACAAAAGTAGAATTCACTCTCTCACTGCGTGATTGTCTCGCTTACGTCACGCGCATGCGCATTACTGCCAAAGGGATGGAATTTGGTAGCACATTGATACTGATTGTTGTGAGTAAGCCAAGTAGAGAACTGTCCATCCAATTGTTGTGAATATAAGCTAATTAAAAAAAACAAAAAATACTACTCAGATTGCTGTGAATATAATTAAATAAGTTAATTATAACAAACCGTCTTCTCCGGTTTTTGTAAGAATAATCCAATTAAAACTCTGTTCTATTGTTATGATTGTGTGCTTTATATTTTGTCTGTTTTGTGAACCTTTTATTTCAATTAAGTTTTAACTTTTATTTGTCACGCTTATGAAATAACTGTATCACATTAAATGTTAAATAATCAAGTAATTATATTAGAAACGTTAGTTCTTGGAATAAAGACTGCTTCTATGTGTGACTGAGTGAAACTCATGTTGTTTACATCTCTAACAATTATGATATTTCTTGCGTACTTATGATATCATTACAAAAATTGATACTATTTGTTCTTTCAATGATTATGACCTTTTATTACTATTCTTTCATTACTGGTGAAATTCCTATTTCAAAGTTGAGATCTCGAGACTCGTAAAGATATTTTGGATGTGAACATACACATTTCGCTTGGAATCACGTGAAACCAAGGAAACTGTGGTCAAACCGGTTTCTGGAAGCACCTCTACCTGGCGCTGGAGCACGTGACAGTCTAACTGTCTAAGGTGACTGTAGAACGTAGTAAGGTTTCTGAACGAGACACTACATTCGGTGCTTCTCAAACTATGATACTGCATGAACACTCGTTTCCTGGAAAAAGAAGAAGTGTTATTTATTAGGTAAGTGCAAGACATAAATAGGGTTACCAGATGTCCCAGTTTTAGCTATATTTCTTCAGTCCCGATCAGACACAGTAAAAGTCTTAATTCTCTGTACCTCCAAATCAAAGTGAGTTTGATATACACAATTTGTCATTATACACACCTCTTTTCAATTTCTCGGAGAACCTCCTGACAAAAACATTTCACATGGTACAGTGTTCTCTTTCGTTCTATTACGTTTTCTTAACCTAATCTGTCAGTGGGCAGCCGCAAGAATTGAGATTTGAAGCAACCAAAAAGAAAACGAAGCATTATTTTTCTTCTGAGTAGGTTCAAAACGTTTTTCGTTTTATTTATTACTTTTTGATTTTGTTTGTCTATGGGTTTAAAACGCGATGCAACAGAGGTGATTTGGCAAATATTAAAAAGCGAGTTACTGTTTCAGGGCTGTTAAACAGTTAGTGTCATTCCGTAGGGTGAGGGGAAGAAATGTACCAGTTTTTCACTTTGGAAATCTGGTAATCCTAGGCGTGAAACACATTGCTCTATGATCTCAGGTGTAAATTTAAATTTCTACCCACTTTGTCAAATAGTAACGAGTTTATTCTCTAAGCTGTAAATAGTTGAAAGACACAAGTCCACTTTTTAAATCATAAATTTTCCGTAAAATATATTGAAACCCGTGTAAGCGGAATTTCTTGCAGTAAAAACTATTATAAATACTAGCATTATAAAACACCTTGGAACCTTGCGGGTGGAATTTGGACCCAGAACAACTGTTATAAATCTCTAAATAACTAACATTAAAGCCTTTTAGCTGAAAACTTCTTGGAAGAAAAACTGCTATAAATAAAGCACATTGGAACCTAGCGGATGTAATTTGGGCTAAGAAGAACTGTTATAAATGTCTAAATAAAGAATATTAGAACCTTATAGTTGAAAACGCTTGTAAGAAGAACTATTATAAATTTTCTGTTATAAAACATATTGGAACCTAGCAGGTGTAACTTGGATTAAAAAGAACTGTTATAAATCTCTAAATAAACAACATTAGTACTTTGGAGGTACAACATGTATTACGAATGAGTTGTAAAATATCTAAGTAAAGAACATTTAACCTGGTAGATTGAATTTTTGAAGGTTGAATGTTCTTCACATAGAGATTTTATAACATTTATTCTTAATACAAGATGCACCTGCTATGTTCTAATGTTGTTTATTTAGAAATTTATAACAGTTCTTTTTAATCCAAGTTACACCCGCTAGGTTCCAATGTGCTTTATTATAACAGAACATGTATAGCAACTTTTCTTACAAGAATGTACTGTACGAAACACATTGGAACCAAGCAGATGTAACTTGGTTTGAAAAAAAAAGCAGTGTAAATCTACTAAATAAAGAATATCTGAAATGCTTTAAGGGCGATCCATTTGCCAAAACGCAGATGAAAGACGTTTGCGTGATTTTAATCACTTTTGTTAGAAATAAAAACCCTTATTGCTTTGCTATTCACTGTAATCTTGTTCAATTTTTTTTATCAGCAATGGAGGATATCCCTAAGTTACCCTGGTCTCAGAAGCTGAGTTATGGAGTAGGCCACGTACTGAATGACATCACTGCATCTCTGTGGTTTACTTATCTGATCGTCTACTTACAGTTCGTTTTGTGCTTTAACACTAGCCTGGCCGGTTTGTTACTTTTGGTGGGTCAAGTATCTGATGCCTTGTCTACGATCCTTGTTGGATACGAGTCCGACACTTCTGTAGAAGGTTACATATACCGGAAGTATGGTAGACGCAAGACACTTCACTTACTTGGTGAGTTGAGGCAAATTACTTTATTTAAATAAATCTTTTCATAAAAAACAGAGGTGTCGGAACCAGAGGTGATGTAGCATCCCCACTTTTATATATTTGACTTATATAGCAACTGTAAAATTTATTGTTACATTAATTTTTCTGGGGGGCAGCCTCTTATACTTTCAATCTCTCATTGTAAAACCTTCATGTCTAGCCAAGAACTCCCACTTTGCAACTCCTTTCTACACCACTGAGAACGATACCGAATACATGTTAATTCAGCCTTATGAAGGACCTAACCTAACCAAAACTGGGAAACCTAACTAATAATAACTTCAGATTAGAGTAAACTATACACTTAAACCGAAACTAAAAATCAACCTGGTTATCAGTATAGCTAATTAAATATATTTTTTCTTACATTTCTACTTATAAAGATTGGAATTCATTGTTTCAACAGTTTGATACATTTGATCTTATATATGTGCGTATAAGTAGCTAAATTTGAAATTATAATATTATTCAGTATACCGGGACGGAAAGACTAACTTTAAGTAGCTGGGTTTGTCTCGGCTTTCCCGTGTTATACTTGAATAATGGGAATATATGAACTACGTAAGAACTATTAAGGTAGGATTTGTAGTTCTATTTAAGATCAGTTAGTTTTATTTAATTTATTTTGTAAGGGTAGAGGTTGGGAGTTTCATACAGTAGAAATTTAGGGAGCTATTACCACAGGCATTATCTGCTATGACTTTCAGGTTACAACTAGGACTGACAATGGAAACTCTACCAAAATCTATTTAATGCTTATTTTATATTAAGTTCACTATTGTTTTATAGTGCTGGTTTTAATCGCCTATTAACAATTAACGTAATTACTTGTATTAATTATTATTTTCAACTATATGTGTTATGGTACCAAAATTTGAGAAAATTACATTGTTGAGAGTGTGTATGAACGCATGTGTGTGTTTGTGTGTTACGGGATGAAAAGAAATAGTTGATAGCGAGCTGTGCTTCTTAACCTAGTATGTTATTCGTAACTATGCTGGTTACTCTTCTTATCGAAGTATTTTAATGTTAACTATGTTGGGGACATTAAGGTAACTACGCTTTGTAACCTAGTATTTTAACCTTAATTTTGAAGGATATATTAAGCTAACTACGTTTCTTAACGAGTATTTTAATAGTAAGTATGAACGATGTATTTTAATTTAGCTATACTTCTTAACTTAATATTTTTAATCTTAATTATGTAGAGGATATTTAGCTAGCTATGCTTTATAACTTATCATTATAATATTAATTACGCAGGAGATATTAAACTGGCTACGATTCTTAACGTAATATTCTATTCTTAAGCATTGAATGGTATATTAAGACAGCTATGCTTCTTAACCCAGTATTTTAATTTTGGCTATGTAGAGGACATTAGCTGGCTTTGCTTCTTAACCTAGTATTTTAATCTTGGGTATATAGAATATATTTAGTTGGCTACGCTTCTTAACCTAGTATTTTAATCTTGGGTATATAGAATATATTTAGTTGGCTACGCTTCTTAATCTAATATTTTATTCTTAAGCATGAACGGTATATTAAGCTAGCTATGTTTCTGAATCTAGTATCTTAATCTGAAGTATGAAAGGTACATTCAGCTATCTATGGAAGACAATCATATTTCAGTAATGAAAAGCTTTTTTTCTAATCTCCTACATAGCTTTCCATTAATACAACAAAAGATGAACCGTATTCTGTAATGAAAGTATTTCTTCAACCTTATTTGATATCTTTCATTAACGTAACAATAGAATTAACTGTCTTCAATAGAAACAAACATGGATTTATGTAATCGAAGGCTTTCCTCGTTATTGCGAGATAGATTTCTGTAATGTAGAAAAATAAAAAACCAGGTACAACCCAACAATGCCAAGATATACAATCATGTACGTACTCAAGGGGGGGGGGGGAGAGGTCGCCCGAACCCCCTATATTTGTGATATAAAAAATTATGCTTATATGTTTATAGCGTAGCTGCTTATTATAATTAACGTTTTGTACATAGTCTACATTCGTCCGATGAAGCATCAGCATTTTTTGGCGTGAAATAGTCGCATGCAATGGCTTCTGTTGACATTTTGTAATTGGAAGGCTGAAGCTATATTGCTACTGTCAGGTTTTGTAGAATGATGATTTGTTGACTTTTCATTAGCTGTTTGTGGATTTTATGTGAATAGCCATGCAATTGTTTAAGCTATATTTCATGCAAAAGTGCTTCCAAATTTAATCTCATAGCACGTATTCTTTTACAAATGTTCTGGGGGCATATCCCCAGACACCCGTAGTATTAGCATGCTTATTGTGCTTCGCAAAACATGTGTTGGCTTTTGATCTCACAAATTAGAAAAACCTCTTTAAAACATTATGCATACGGGTCTGACAATATTATTAAAATCTATGCAAGAAGTAAAGATTGGAATGGTGAACGCCTATTGAACAAAACTTAGACAACGTAATTCTTTTCTATTTCACTGATTTTAACAAATTGTTTGTGATTTCATCGCGCATTAGTTTATCTATAAATATATTACTTGTTTAAGTAGATATAGTTTTATATAAGGAACATTTTTGGCTACGGTATAGAGCTCTTACATTTTACTTTTTTATATCATCTGTTTATATTTAAAAAGCTACCTCTGGGAATGGAATCAAAGTGATAGTTAAGATTTTTTTTTCGAATAGTAATTCTAGAGACCTAATTGACATAGAGAAGCTAGAAAATGACAGGACTGGTGTAAGATAAGCGTACTGTTTCTACCGTTTCCTCAATGAGCACATCAATGGTCACAGTAACAATTCCCGCGATATATATGAAGTGACCATTCTCAGTAAAGTTGTTGTTGTTCTTTGCAGTCTGTTTTTCTACTACTTATTTTTTTTTCTCTTAGGAACTCTCTGTGTCATCCTAAGTTTCCCGTTTATATTCACCAAGTGTCCTGGATGCGAAAATGCCAGCGAATGGGCAATCTTCGTGTTTCTTGCCCCCCTCGTTGTGATTTTTCAATTCGGCTGGGCTTGTACACAGGTGTCCCACCTTGCCCTCATTCCTACTATAACTTCCAACGATTCTGAGCGAGAACTTCTGAACATTTTAAGGTAATAACTTACATGTTTTACTGAAATAAATCCTTATTGTCTGCCTAAGTTGTTATTTTTCTTGATAATATTCTTCATCTGATTTCGAAGAATATTGCAATCGTTTCAAGAATAGTATTATCTATGTTATTTTCATATGTTGCTCAGTTTTGAATTTTGTTGAGAGTACTTCTTGGTTTAAAAGCGTATTTTAGGGTAATACACAAATCAGAATATTAAAAGTATTGTGAGTATTGTGTTCAAGTAGAGTAGAGCATGTGAGTAGTGTTAGAGCAGGGATCAAGAATTTGTCGAAAGTATGTGATTACCGAGATTAGAAACTCGGCATAAGTATACAAGAATTGTGAAACAGCAGAGATTTTTTCTCGCTATAATCCTGGTTTAATCTATATTTAAAGTGCATGCTAATGTGAAAATCGTACTTGTATTTCTCAACAATGAGGTATGTAGAATTTTATAACAGTAAATATTTAGTGAATGTTTTTAAAACATATATCAAAAGCGCTACCCTTTATTGAAAAAAACTTTTTAAGAACTCCATTTTTTTGGTGCTATATTTATAAATTACTTCAATATAGATATTTTTCTAATTGTCTGAATCTTGAATACCCAAAGTGTGAATTTTTTTTATGAATTTTGATTTTGTGGTGCCCCCCATTAGACGGCACCACATTGTATTTATTATTTCGGTCACATACATAGATAAATACATATATACATGCTACGTCCATTATAGTAAGATGAGGTTTGTAGACCTTTTAATTTGCAAGTAAATCTTTAGTTAACGTCGTTAATATTTACTAATGTACTGTTACGACAGCGGAGGTCACGTGACTCTAGTAACACGTTATGCACTTCTAGAACGTTCATGAAACCTCGATAGGCTACTAGATATGCGGTAGTCTTGTATATAAGCCGCCAAGAACTGACGGCAAGAAGGGGTAATTCAACTGCGGACAGAGAGAAACGTATTGTTGAGTCGAGCGCTTGAGACGTTCGTTGTGAATTATAGCTTTTGTTATAGCGCACTGTGGAAATTAAGTGTATTGCAAACTTGTATTCAGAGAGAATAAACCAGTTTTGTTTAAGAAAGGACTTGTATCGCTAAAGTTTATTCGTAAATAATTTTTACGAAAAATTACAGAGGGGTAACAGATTGGTGTCAGAGAGTGAGACAAAAACAATGGAAACGAGAAGCGGCAAATCAAACTACAGCTTAGCAGCCTTGATGGCAGCAATACAAGAGCAGCAAAAGAAACAAGAAGAACGCGAAAAGAAATTACAGCAGTGGTTGGAGGAAAAAGAAAATAAACAAGAAGAGAAATTACCGCAGTGGTTGGAGGAAAAAGAAAAGAAACAAGAAGAGAGATTACAGTGGTTGTTGGAGGAAAAAGAAGAGAAACAAGAAGAGAAATTACAGCAGTTGTTAGAGGAAAAAGAAAAGAACCAAGAAGAACGAGAAAAGAACCAAAAAGAGAGATTACAGCAGTTGTTGGAGGAAAAAGAAAAGAAACAAGAAGAACGAGAAAATAAACAAGAAAAGAACCAAGAAGAGAGACAACAGCAGTTGCAAGAAAACCTGCAACAATGGCAGCTTGAACAGCAAAATAAACAAGAAGAAAGATTACAGCAGTTGTTGGAGGAAAAAGAAAAGAAACAAGAAGAACGAGAAAAGAAACAAGAGAGACTACAAGAGTGGTTGGAGGAGAAAGAAAATAAACAAGAAGAGAAATTACAGCAGTTGTTGGAGGGAAAAGAAAGAAACAAGAAGAACAAGAAAAGAAACAAGAAGTACGAGAAAAGAAACAAGAAGAGAGATTACAGCAGTGGCAACTGAAACAAGAAAGGAAACAGGAAGAAAGTCTCCAACAGTTGCAGGAAAGTCAGCAGCAACTAGAGGAAAGTCAACAACACTGGCGAGAAGTACAAATGGAAAACATTAGTAAATTTAAAAACGAATTAGATACATTAAAGGATAATTTATTGTCTTTTACACAAGGAGGATACATTAACCATCAACTTAATCAGCCCCAGACAATGGCAAGCCCCTTCCAGACCCCGCAGCTAAACCCTAATGCAGACATCTTCAGTCCTGTTAGAAGTCACATCCCAGATATGAATGTCAACAATATGGGTGATCTAGTACAAAGGAAGCAACAGGAATTCGATGGGAAAGCACCATGGGAAGCAAATAGAGCACAATTTGAGCTCCTGGTAGAGATGAATGGATGAACAGAGGAGCAGAAAGCAGTATATCTGGCAAAGAGCTTGAAGGGACAACCACTGGATATACTTGGCCAGTTGTCAGCAGACGACAGGCACAACTATAGAGCACCGGTAGCTGCTCTAGAACTCAGGTATGGAACCCAAAACCAGTCAGAAGTCTACAGGGCCAGGTTCAGGACGAGAGTCCGTGCTAAAGGGGAGAGCCTGCAAGAGCTCGTGG
>NW_013666622.1:44904-50394 GCF_000517525.1 Limulus polyphemus | reverse complement strand
TCTACTATGCAGGATGCAATGGCCAGTGCTCTTGAATTTGAATCTTATGTTAAGTCTAGCACAGAAGTACCAAGGTGGGTACAGTCATCAGTATTCAAAGTCAACTTTCAGAGAAGTTTGAGGGACTTTGCTGGCACTGTAACAAACCTGGGCACAAGAGAGCTCAATGCTGGCAACATCAACACAGGGGAGATGTTTGAGCAGGAAAGGCTGCTACCCAGAAAGGTTGTTGGAACTGTGGAAAGCAAGGACATTTGAGGAGCCAGTGTAAGAAGAATATTATCAACAAGTCAGCCTCAAGGAGACCAGTAGTGGTTGGTGTTGAGGGACACTCACCAACCCCATCATGAAAGTCCCAACAGCTAGGTGTAAAATGCCAGGCACACACAATGTCTATGTGACAGGAAAGCTGGATGGCCAAAGGTGCAACTTTGTCATAGATTCTGCGTCTCAGCAAACCCTTGTGAGCATCAAGGTGTTAGATCACGAAGGAGTACCAGAAGCCATACAGAAGCTTTGTGGTATGACAGGACATCCTGCAAGGTTGTGGGGACCAGTGTAGATAACTATTGAGCTCATGGGCATAAAGGACAGACAGAAAGTATACTTGGCTGACATTGAAGACGACTGCATATTAGAATTGGACTACTTACTACCGAGGAAGTTGGTAATTAATTTTGACAAAATGACGTTTGGGCACAACAAAGGCCAAGTTCCGGTAACTGTTAAAAAAGAGGTTGAACTAACCAGGTGCCATCAAGCTGAAGTCAAGCCGACTGAAAGAGCTGATGATGGGGAAGTGGAACCAAATATAGATATCAAAGCAGAACAGGAGAAATACCAAAATTTGAAGCCAATAATTGATTTTCTAAAAGCAAGCGCTTTTCGCCCTGCTTGGGAGAAGGTGTCTAGTCTAAGCTCTGTGACAAAGAACTATTGGGCACAATGGGACCAGTTTAAGCTTGAAGATGGTATTCTTCTCCAGAGATGGAAAACTGTACATGGGAAAGTGACGACCTGGCAAAAGGTTATACCGAGAAAGTTATGGGAATTGTGCTGCGTCAATCCCATGATACTTTAACAGGAGGACATCTCGGAGTTAAGAAGACGTGAGTCACCTACGACAGAGATTTTACTGGATTGGTATGAGGCAAGATGTGGAAGAATGGTGCAGAACATGCAGTACATGTTGTGCTAAAAGAGGACCCAAGCATAAGGGACGTGCTCCAATGAAGTTATATCAAGTTGGCGCACCAATGGAAAGAGTAGCCGTTGACATTGCTGGTTCTCTGCCTCAAACTCGTGCTGGAAACAAGTACATTTGTGTGGTGATGGAATATTTCATTAAGTTGCCTGAGGCATATGCAATACCAAATCAGGAAGCTACAACTGTAGCTACGGCTATTAGTGATTTCTTCTTCAGATTTGGTATGACATATGAACTGCATTCAAATCAAGGATGTAACTTCGAATCAGCTTTGTTCCAAGAATGCTGCAAGTTGTTTGGCATCCGAAAGACCAGAACAATGCCACTTCATCCACAGTCTGATGGAATGGTAAAAAAGTACAAATGGACACTGGGCTAGTAATTGGTAAAGTTTTGTTATAGCCGCCAAGATGACTGGGTTGTCTTACTCCCTCCACTGTTGATGGCCTATTTGACAGCAGAGCATGAAGCCACTGGATACACTCCAGCAAAGTTGATGTTTGGTCGAGAACTTCGGTTGCCAGTGGATCTGTTAACAGGATGCCCACCTTATGAAGAGTTGCCTGAAAATGTGTCAGAATTCGTGAAAGTGTTATCTGAAAGGATGGATAATATTCACCATCAAGTGTGTTCAAACTTGAAAACGTCTGCTGATTCGATGAAGTTATCTTATGATAAGAGATCTACTGAAGTCAGCTTTGTACCAGGAGACAAGGTGTGGATGTATAATCCCAGGAAGACCAAAGGGAAGTCTCCTAAGTTGTCTTCTCCATGGGAAGGCCCATATGACATAGTGGATCGTCTCTCAGACGTGACTTTCGCAATAAAATGTGGTCGGTGAGGTAAGCTAAAGGTGGTGCATGCCAACAGGCTTTGGCATTATCATGGTCCAGGACATTTCAGTTGAGATAAAGTGAACAACGGAAGAAATGATGCTGCTGAAGATGTGTCACCTGAAAAAGCCACTGTCGAAGAAGAAACTTGAATCGGTTTTGAGAAGAGAAACAGCGAAGCCCTTGATGAAGTTACTACCACTGATGTGACTGTTACCGATGATAGGACATTTCCTGAAGGAGCAGCTGAACTCCACATGAAGCAGAAGCCAACGAGATGGAGACCAGTACGGAAGAAGATACGTCCCGTAAAATTAAGAGACTTTGTTGAATTTTGATTTTGTGTCTGTAAATTCTGTACATTTAATTAAGTTATTGTTAATTATTTATTGGTTTAGTGTAAGTGGCTATTGTTCAGGACGAACAATACTAAGGAAGGGGCAGTGTTACGACAGCGGAGGTCACGTGACGCTAGTAACACGTCATGCGCTTCTAGAACGTTCATGAAACCTCGAGAGGCTACTAGATATGCGGTAGTCTTGTATATAAGCCGCCAAGAACTGACGGCAAGAAAGGGTAATTGAACTACGGATTGTTGAGTCGAGCACTTGAGACGTTCGTTGTGAATTATGGCGTTTGTTATAGCGCACTGTGGAAATTAAGTGTATTGCAAAGTTGTATTCAGAGAGAATAAACCCGTTTTATTTAAGAAAGGACTTGTATCGCTAAAGTTTCTTCGGAAATGATTTTTACGGAAAACTAACTAACAACGGAGGCGTAACAGTACGATACAGCTTCTTTTAACTACAGATCTGGTTTAATCTGTTTTTGAAGAGCATGCTAAATGAAAATCGTACTGGTATTTTTGAAAAGTGAATTTTGTACACCTTTCTAATAGTCTTTAAGACTGTCACATAGGTTACTGTAATTTGCAGTTTTATTATAACTTTTTAGACTACTGACTAATCGTCGTTTTTAAAACTGTCCGTCAATATCTTTTAACTTGGTGATTATTAACTGAATATATTCAAGACTATCATAAATGTTCTATTTTGTCTACATCTACTTAATTTGGTGCGACCTCTCTGTTTACCTAGAAGGCTGTCATGTTCTTCACTGAATGTACTAATTTAATATCGTTAAAATTATTGCACATTGATTATTTTCGAGAAGAATGTTGAAAATATATGGTGTATTTTTTAACAGTATTCGTCAATTAATTCAATACCGAAATACTTAAAGCTTGTTTCCCTTTTTTTAATCTAATTAATGGCGTGATTGAAAATACCATTTTTATTTTCTTTGTAAAGGTACTCGTTTGATGTCATTTCTGATACTATGGCTTACATTGCGGTATTGGTCGTGTTTGAAACGATGAGTAATGGGAATATAGACGACTTGAGTATTACGAGGGATGATTCACTCAAGTTTACGGTAAATATTATGAAATTCACAGTAAGGTAGGTTTAGGTATTACGATAGCTGAAAATGAACTCGGGAGTTTAGAAGAAGATAATGTATTTAGCTTAAGTTGCTGTGCTAACTGAAAATGATGTTGCTAGTGTAGTGAAGATAACTCAAGCTTTACAAATGGATAACTTAGCTAGTATAAGGTGCTGTTACGTCTCTGTATGTTTGTTTGTTAATTCTTCTAAGATACAAGTCCTTTCTTTATAAAATTTGTTTATTCTTCCTCAATACAACTTTGTAATGTACTTAATTTTCACAGTTACACACACTATAGTTCACAACAATTCACTCACTTTCTATCGCGCTTAGACTTAACTATTCGTCCCCGCAAACTATAGTTCCGATCTCTGTGTCTGCTATCCTCAGTTCCCGCCGACCTTAATCGCTGTCTTTCTTGCTCTCTGCCTGCTTCGTCTCTGTCTCCACTACTGCTTCGACTCCGTCTCTCTCTCTCTCACTGTCTAGCGCACTTATATACGATAATACTGCCTGTTCTAGAAACTTCTAAGACTCTCAACACGTGCTACCAGCGTCACTTGACTTCCGCTGTCGTCACGTGACCCCCGCTGTCGTAACACACTAGCGAATCTTCTAGAATACTCGTCACGTGACCCCACTGTCGTAACACTGCCCCTCCCTTAGCATTGTTCGTCCCGAACAATAGCCACTTACATTAAACTAATAAACAATTAACAATAACTTAATTAAATGTACAGAATTTACAGACACAAAATCAAAATTCAACAATATCTTTTAATTTTTCGGGACGTATCTTCTGTCGTAACAGTGCTGTGTTTAAACACAAGGGAATTCAAGCTTTAAAAATTAACAATGTTGTTAGTGTGGCGATCGTGCTAACTTATGATAAACTCAAACTTTAAAAATAGGTTGTGTAGTTAATGTGGGGTCCTGTGCTAACTGAAAATTTAATCTGTAGTGAATGTAAATTAATGTAGTTAATGTGAAGATCAGGAAAAATGCTTTCAGACAGAAAATTATCCAGCATTCACAATACAGTACGAAATGTTATGCAGAGAATAAAATAAAATGTACTAGCAAAAGAGAAAAAATAATAATTGCTGGTATATTTACCAATGCTACCTAACGTCACTATTCACTATATAAACTTCTCTGGCTGCTAGAGTAGGAGAAGAAATTGCACGAGACAAAAACAGGAGCAAGAATCTGCACTGCTATATTATACCTCACATTCAAATAAGACAAAATTTGGTGCAGTACTGTATCCCACAATCACAGATTCTTTACTTTAATGATAATTTTTCTTTATGCATATTCAAAGGAGAAACTATACTGTACCACCCCTTGAAATTAGAGTTACCTGCGTCCAAAAGGGTATGACACAGAAAGAGTGTCAAAAAAGTAGAAGTCGTATTGATCAATCATTTTGGTATTTAACCTCAATTTAGGCTGGAAGTCTGCAGGTTTGCGGCTTTTATACACCTGGTTTACAACTTGAGTTGCGAAGTAAAACTATGTATAAAATTAAGCTTAACATAGAATTAAAGTAAAACACCTTAAGCAGAAATTAAGACAGAATTGGGCAAAATAATAAAATAAAAGTAGATAAGCAATTTGGATATTACATACAAAATATATTGTTACGTCTCCGTTTGTTAATTAACCTTCCGTAACTTCGTTCCGACGAAACTTTAGCGGCACAAGTCCTTACTTAATAAAACTGGTTTATTCTTTCCGAATACAACTTTACGATACACTTATTTTCAACAGTCGCGCTATGACAAACACTATAACGAACGAACGTTAACTTCAACGTCTCTCTCTGACCGCAGTTCAATTACTCATTACCTACACACACATTATTGTTCCGTCACGTTGTCCCCCTCTTATATATACCAGACTACCCTATATCTAGTAAATACCAGAGCATTCGCCAAGGTACAGGATAGTTCTAGAAAATAGGTGACGCCACACCAGTCACGTGACCACAATGACGCAACA
>NW_013666622.1:30745-43904 GCF_000517525.1 Limulus polyphemus | reverse complement strand
CAAGAGTCCTTCTTCCAATATTTCGACGTATTTCGCAAACTTTATGTTGCCAACGCACTCCACTAAGCTCGATCTCCCACCAACCCAAACAGCTCCCCAAACCATCACACTGAAACCACCATGCTTCAAAGTTAGCTGCAATCTGTTGAGCCAAAACTCTTGGTGAGGCATTTGCCATACCCATATCCTTCCACTGTCCGAAAATTGAGCGAATCTTGATTCGTCTGAGAACAATACGGTCTTCCAAAAGTCCAGAGGCTTGGTCATCATATCACTTGCCCACTTCTTTCGTCTGACTATGTTGGCAGGTCTTAATAAGGGCTTCTGTCTAGCTGCTCTGCAACAATAACCCAATCTGTGGAGAATTCGTTGAATAGATTTCGGGCCCATCAACTTTGGCCACTTCTGCAGTCGTTAATCTGAAATCCATTTCGATGCTCCTCTTGACAGCCCTTTTTGTCCTCTCCATGGACCAGGACGACCCGTACGCTGCTCAGTTGTTTCCTTGCCATGTTTCCTGAACTGCACGATGATTCTTTTGACTGTCGAAAGCGGGATTCCCAAATTCTGCGAAATTTGCCGCTGACTTATTCCACCATCTTCTTGACCAACTATCCTTCCTCTAACAAAATCTGACAGTTCGAGAGAATCTTGAGTTCTAGGCATGTTGTAGCACAAGATAATTAGTGTGCGGGCCATTTTGATTTATATAGTGTTCTGTGAACACAAATTAGTTAGCATAAATCAGTTAAATGACGAAAAATTAAGTGTCTATTTACTTGTGACCGCTCAGTGTATCTTCAAATGGTATGAAAGATAAATTGATATACATGTGTCAACATTTCGCCCAAGTTAACGAAGGTGATGATAGATTAACTGTGGTGAAATATCGATGCAGGTTGTCAACTTATTGTCATAGCGGATAATGTCTGTGACAATAGCACCCAAATGCGTTCAAAATCCTAACGCTAATGTTAATCTAGTCAGCCGTCATGGTAAATCAAATATGGGTACAAAGCTGAGTGCTTACACCCACAACATCACGGCTTCTACTGCCTTTCACTGTCTATTTCCAGTTGTAGGAAGGCAGTTGCCCTTAAATTTCTTATAGTAGAAATGAAACCACCCTAATATTTTTACTTATTAAACTCCCTACCTCCACCCAACAAAACTATAAGATATTAAATATAACTATAAACCCTACTTTAAAAGTTTTTATATAGTTCTTACTTCCAACCTCCTCCCTTTCTCTTCAAGATTTATTCAAATATAACACGGGAACGCCGAGACAAGCCCAGCTAATTGAAGTTAGTCTTTCCGTCTCGGTTATACTGAAAAATTGTTACGTATAAATCAAAGTAACTAACGCCCTCTCTGTTTTATTTTTATAAGGTATTTTCCTTCATCGAAAGCTTAGATTCTAAAATATTTTTGTATTGATTAAGAAATAAATATAGTTATTACAGACTATTAAAATCTTTTCAGTTGAGATATAATAATACCTTTTAACATGATACACGGAATAACACTGTTAGGTGTGGGTAGACCAAGGATGGGAAAATTAAATTCCCTTTTTTATCAAAAATATTCAACCACACTGTCCAAATATAAACAATTAGCATGGACCTCATTATTATTATTACTTCTTTCTATTGCAAGTTCTGTTGTACATATCAAGCTTGGTGTGAAATTCATATCATTTATAGGTATTAAGTAATCTATGTAACAGAAAGAGTAAATGCATAAGTTTGTTTGTTTGTTTTGAATTTCGTGCAAAGCTACACGAGGGCTATCTGCGCTAGCCGTTCCCAATTTAGCAGTGAAAGACTTGAGTGAAGGCAACTAGTCATCACCACCCACCGCCAATTCTAAGGCTACTCTTTTACCAACGAATTGTGGGATTGACCGTTACATTATAGCGTCCCTACGGCTGAAATAGCGCGCATGTTTGGTGGGACAGGGATATGTATAGGTTAGGAGTTAAAGTCTACTTCATAAATGAGTTTTTATAAAAGAACAAATACAAATTGGCCATATTTGAAAAGAAGTTCGTTCCCATTGGAATACCCATCGTTTGCTTATACACTTGTTCGTTAATTTGGGTATAGTTATTTCATTATTTATAAAGTTATCAAACAAATCATTGAAAACCCTGATTAAATCTTTTAGGTCCATTTTAGTAAAGTCATATGTAAAAATAGAACTGGCAGTTTTGAAGAATTTAAATTATTTAAACACTCCAAAACTGGAATGTTATTTTTAATAATCAAAAGTAATTATTCTGGTTATTTGAAGACTGTGTTTTTATCTTTTCAAATAATACGTCTAGAATTGTGTTAAATCCTCTGGAGACAGATATAATAACTGTTTTTAAATAGTTAGTAATAAATCTGAACTTTACAGATTTTTATGCAATTTTGGAATGGCATATAAAAATGGTAAATTCGTACAAGAATAATCTATATGGATATTTCATTTTTAATAGCTTTCTTTAAATTGGTAATAACGTCATTTTTCTTTAAAGTACATGTAGTATTAATTTCAATATGTAAAATTTGTGCATATAATTTTTTACACACAAAACCAAATATACAACCAGTTTTACCAATCGGGATAATAATATATTGTTTATGAATTTATTTTTAAAGACATTGTTGTTTTATTATTAAGCTACACAAAGGGCTATCTGTGCTCTGTCCACCACGAGTATCGAAACACTATTTCTTGCAGTATAAGTCCGCAGACATACCGTCGTGCCACTGGGGGGTCTTAAAGACAGTGAAAGAAATGTATAATTTATATCGAGATAAGTTTAGGGTTCTTAATCGATTCTTTATGAAATTAATAAAATATAATTTCCATTCAAAAAAGAAACACAGCAGATTGTTTACTTATTTTAAGATTATAATTATTAATATTTTTCTCCAAGTCTTTTAAGATTTAATTTTTTTTTGTATTTTAAAATTCTATATTTGGTACATTACTTTAATATTGATTGTAATTCTTCATCTTTGACAACTAAGTTTTCTGTAACTATATGATTATGAAAGATATGTTTAAAAACACTAAATGTTATTAGAGTTACAAGGTAAGTTGTCTACTTCTATTTGGTTACATCCTTCAATGATTTTTTTTATAGTTAAAGAGATGACTAACCAAAGGTTGTATTATCACATTCTTGAACACCTCTTTCAATTTCAATGCTGGCAACATACCCGATAATCCAAAATCGCCTGCATAGTAGTTTTACTGGACTTCATCACCTGTACATGTTATGATGTGTGATTGTCATCCAACCGGATCAACCATTTTATTTCATAAACGTATTATCAAACTTTATGAGCAACTCATCGAGTTCATGTTTCTTTCTCAAGTTTCAATCAATAAGAGCGTCAATTAGAGATTCCAGATGGTTGGGAAGCTGTGTGTTCCTTGTAGAACACAGTACAGTAGCTAAACAACTGTTTGCGTCATTTCTTTCTCTGCAAGCCATGTTGATGAATATCATAGCATTATACTACATTAGCATATACATTATAACACCATTCTCGTTCGATGACGAGGAATCCACTTTGAGACTAATATTGCTTGGAGACGGCTTGAACGGGTAATGAAGAAAAACGTTAATATAAGTTTAACATAACAGCAAATGTATAACGTTTCGACAAGGTTTTGTCATGATGATGACAAAATCGGTTAGTATGTAACTCCTGTCTATGCTTAAGGTTTAGCGCAAGTTTATGACACACATTGGACTTCCTAGATCATCATTAACTATATGCAGAACAGCTACATGACAATTAAAAGAAACAAATTTATGAGTATACATAAATATAGATATGTTGTATAAGAGTTATGGAAATGTGAAACTAACAGTTGTTCTAAGTACGAGATTATGCTAATTGGTAATGAAATCAAGTTATGTATGGCTATTATGTTCCTAAACTCTAATTTTTATTTCCTTTTTGTTTATTTAATATATTAAAGTCCACATTCCAAAGGTATATTGTAAACAATTTTGCTCTTCAGTGAGTCGTTAATTATTTTGGTGCATAACAGCTGTAGTTGCATTGAGTTGTAACTTCTGAATACTTTTCTGTCTGTATGATGTTTACATATTCTCTGAAATTTTCAGAGATACCTTTAACCATAGGTTTCACCGAGTGTCTAATTTTCTTCCTGCTTATACTTGAGGTTTTCTGTTCTCTTCTTTATCAACTGTTCTGGGTATCTTTTGTCAAGGAAGGTTATAATTATGCGCTTCCTTAGTTCGTTTCAACATGTGCTATGTTACAAATTGCAAATATTGTTCACTCTGAAGATTAAACAGTCTAAAGCCCGTCTTTACACCATTGGGGTGGTTTGATATACAGTTAAGGTGTTTACCAGTATCTATGGATTTCCTGTAAATCCTGTGGTATAAGAGTTGTATCTTAGTAACCATCACATCTATGAATGGGAGTTTCTTACTTTCTATTTGTATTGTGGAGTGTATCACTGAAAGCTGTTGTTCATATGGTTCATGATTTGTTGAGTCTTTTCTATAATGTGTGGCAATATTATGAATGTATCATCCACATATCTGATCCGAAAAGTGTCTTAGAGCTGTTTTTTTTAGGGCGGCAGTATTAAAATGCTCTTTGTAGAAGTACTGAGTAATAATGATAAGGAGGAACCCATGTCTTAACCTTTTTTTGTTCATAATATGGATCTTCTTGTTAGAAGTAAGTAGTGTTGTTACAGAAGGTTATGAGTTATATTATTGTGGATATTATCAACTGGGCGAGATCTTTTAGAATTCTATCATTTTAAGCTGCTGTAAGAGTACCTGTAGTGTATCAAGAGTCGGTACTGTTGTAATAGCTTCTATTACTGATCATGTTTTTTGGATTAATCTTTAAAAAAAGAGTAATGCAAATAAAAGTCCACTTATTGATAACAAAAATATTTCTTGGACTTTAAGCTCCACGAGTAACATTACAAATGGTCACCGATAAGCCTAAATTTACAAATAAACCGAACTTCCATTCGTCTAATTCCTTCTCATTATTTGCTATCGAACACAAACTTTATAGCACTGAGCTAAGTAACTGACTAATAGGTTTAATGAAGTAGATAAAACAAGTAAATCGTGCATTGATAACTCATAAATGGCAAAAAACACGATCATTAAACTTAATGATTCTATATATATATATATATAACTCAAACGTTTTCTTACACTTTGGACTCTGGAGAAGGCTACATCCATCACGTCAGGTCAAACTCATTTTCTCACTCATCAATAGAAATTTCTGGAAATATTTAGATTAAATACACCGTTCCTCCCTAGATTGTGCCTTTAAAATTCTATTACAAAGAAAAAATAATGGCATTTTAAACTTAAAATTCCGTAATTAACAGTAAAGTAACTCTTGATAGTGAACAACACAAATATTCATAAACCTAAGCATTATTATTCGATGACGAGGAACCCACTTTGAGACTAATAATGGCTGGAGACGGCTTGAATGGGTAATGAAGAAAAACTTTAATATAACAGCATAAGTTGCCCAGTCATTGAATTGTTATGGTAGTTTTCTTTTATGGCTTTTTAGTATGAAGATAACTTCCTGTTCTTTATCATCACTTATTATTTTGTCACTGAAGAAATTCTATTTAGGTAGATGGTCATGGGAATCTTTGTTATGATACATTGTAAATGATCTCAGTAGGAATCTTAAGCTCTTTAGAAGGTTGATTTTCCTCTGATGAAGTCTTTTTTGAAGCTAAACTGGATAGCCTTCTTCCGAAAGCAATCAAAGTGGGTGAATTTTGGTTTGGACCACTCGTCTTACTGGATTCTATAAACAATTTTATTAATTATTTTCATTAGGGTTCTTACCAACATGTACTTAACTTTAGAGATAGTCCATTAATGTGACATGGTGTGTGCAACTAAACCATATCATTCCACAATCTCGTTACATATTCTGTGCAAGAGTGCCGAGTGTTGCTCCTCAGCATGAGTGTACGGAATATCCAATGGCACTTTCACTTTTTTTTCCAAATATCATTGATGCAGGTGTGTTGCCTTTAGCGTCATGCATTACTGTTCAATAATTCACGAGTTAGAGTGAAGGATATTGATCTCAAGTTCTTTGATGTTTATCCACATAAATCGCTATTTTATAAAAGTGTACATCGTTATCACGGTTAGTAGCCTATATGATCACCTATGTATAATTGTAAATTTTTGGATAAATGTTTAGATACTAATTACTAACTAGTTTTAGCGTATGTGTGGGCTACCAATGTTTCGTCACCTTCAAGGAAGTCCTGAAAAAGGCAGTTTATGTGGTGGTAGTAGCTGTGATTCGATCGTGGGTGCTGACTGAAGTCAGGTACGCTAATCATCTCGACTGGGGGTCTCCAATATTTAGAACTTGAATCATCTAATTATTTTAATGCTTTCAAAAGAAATGCCAGATTTTGCCAATTTCTATGCTAAGTTGACGGAGTGTGTTATCAGTTAGGTGGATATAGAAAGCTTCTTCTATCTTTCTTTTTCACATTCATGGTTCATATGCTATTATCTTATTATTATTCCAGTTTATCATATAGTCTGTTGGAGACAGATGGGTATTACAGAGCCGTAGACAGCTGTTATGTTCCTGAATTCTAGCGTTTGTTGATATTTTTATTTCTTTAATGATTTGCAATTCACATTCACAGGGAATGTTTTAAATGGTGCATTTCTTCTTCATTGGATTTTAAGGCGTACTATGATCGTAGTGTGTTGTGGCTTCTGAATACTGTTCTGACCTTGTTGTTTACATATCCTTTTTACGTTTTCAGAGAGACCTGTGACTCAGGAAAATATGTCTGTAATTATCTTCCCGTTCATTTTTAGTGTATTTACTTTATTGAGTGTTCCAGTTATCCATTGTTAAAGAGTAATGTAGTGGTGTGTTTTCCTTCCTTCTTTGCCTCTTCATTATTACAAATCTTGTTAATTCTAGAAACTAGACAGTATATGATGCTTGTCCTTACGTTGTTCGGGTAGTTTGATTTAAAGTCTAGGTATTTATCCATGCCTTTGCGTTTTCTATAAACTTCTTGAATTATGTATTCGTAACTATCATGCCATCTTTTGTATTTTTATTGTGAATTGTATCAGGGGATGTCGTTTGTTTAGATGTGTCATAAATTATTGAATCTTGTCAGCAGTGTGTGTGACAATATTACTAACGTATTGTTTTGAGGGTGTTAACTTTGAAATGTTCCATATCAAGGCTACCGAGTGCTGGTAATAGAGATGATCCCATAGCTAAGAATTTTTGTTGCTGATGGTATTTATGTTTATGTCTGGAGTAGATTGTTTTGGTACAGAAGTTTTTAATTTATATTATTGTGTAGATAACTCACTCATTTGACCCAGCATAGAAGTCAGAAAAAAGCTAGATGCCACTCTTGAAAGTATTATAACTTTTAATGGGAGAGACCCCAGTTCAGTGGATAATGCACCAGACTTCCATTAATAAGACCCAGGATCAAATGTCGGGACTTCCCTTAAAACGGTAGCAGATTATTAACCAAAGGATAAAATAAGTTTGTTACTATTATTCAGTTACATATATAAAAATTAATTACTAATTATTAAGTAGACTTTTGAGCATATAAGATACGAACCACAGCAGTGATCGATATCAGATCACCACAATCTTACTGTAGGAACTTAAAAATGCATAGTTGTATCTCTCGTCGTTTCTTCAGAAGAGGGATGAAGGGTTGTTGTTCTGGTGTTTGTAATCCTAGTAATTTTACATATCTTTACACACAAAGCTGAATCAAAGACCATATCTTTAAAAAATTAATTGAACAGCTTTATTGCCAATTTTGTTAATCACTAAATAACGGCATATACTTCTGACCATTGAGTGAATTAGTAAATCGCCATCAAAATGCAATTATTCCCATTGCTATTCTATGGTGGAGGGCCAAACACATCAACAGCAACTGGGTTGACACAATAATATTCTAGTTCATCATGTTATTTAATTTATGGGACTTTTCACTCAGAAATAGATCACATGATTTTCACCAACCAAATACATACTTTTATCATACAACCCAGTTGACAAGGCCTCTTATCCTCTTCAGTGTCTTCTTAACACCTTATTGCCCAACTATTGGAAAGTTGTAGAGGTAACAGAGTACGTCTGATTGTCGTAATCACGGAAGTTATTTTTTATCCACTGGCATGTTCCCATTTGACATAACTCTCTTTATCCTAAGCACAAATACTCTCACTGTGCCCTATACACAGGGATTTCTGCGAGATGTAACGAGTCACTATTTTCCATGATGGTTCATTTGACATCATTCTCGATCGACTTAATAATGAGGTGAATACTTTTTTGCCTGAGCATCTTTCACATCTGTGGATGTCCCGTCTTTGACTCTATTATGTGTTACGTATTAGAAGTTCAAATAGCCTGAAATTGAGTTACATTGTAATTTATATTTAGAAGTTAAATAAATGCAGATATATATTCAATTTATGATATTTTCCAACAAGATTGAAACACACAGTTTTCTTTTAATATAGATATATTTTAATACCCAAACAATAATACAATTTACAATGACAGTTATTACAAATAAGTAAGTTTTACGAACTTACAAGTAATATAAAGTCCTCTTTCTAGTCTGTAACTTCCTTGATGTCTTATCGAAGGTTCACGATGAACGAGTTAATTTCGAGTTGATGTAGATACAATTCCGTTAATAGGGAGCTAGCTAGCTGACGTTAGGTAATGTTTTCGTAAAAGTACTAATGTCCGATGTGAATTCACTGAAGTTAAATGATTTGTAATGTTCGAAATTTATAAACGTTCCTGGTCAATATATCTGAAGTTCCCGATAAATAAGCGTTAATCATAGTTATAGCTTACGAAGTTTATAGCACACCAATTACAGCAACCCAATAATAGATCCTATATTTTGGCGCGTCACGTTGGTTATATTTATAGACGTGTGGATAGTTTCTCGAAGCTTCAGCTTACGTTACAATACTAACACGCTACACTGGCGTTTACACGTATATTGTGGATTCTTACTCGAGAATCTTCTACAACTTTAGAGAATAGGCGAGAGTTTCGCAATACATATTTAACGGTATAAGTTATGTACATTTCTAAATACAAATTTAATTTAAACAAGCATCGATATTAAAATAAATGTATAATAATAAATCCGTCACATACGCTATACTTTGTTACTGGTAGTTAATCTTCTAGTGTTATAATTCTTGTGTAGTCAACAGGGATTTCCTAACAAACTGTAAAACTATTTGAAGCTAGTCGAAACTCCCATCCGTGATTCTGTGTGAAAATGAACTCTCACTATGTATTCGTCCTCAATGTCAAGTACCCACACATGAAGTGTATGGGAGTTTCTCACAGGGAGGATAAATTCTAACTTTCTTCTTACTGGAATTTTTGACCACTTACTGTTCGCATCAATCCGTCTTGCTTCAACCTTCATTACCAGAACAGATTGAAAAATGGAAGCTGTAGATTGTAGAACCACCATCATTTAACATGTTTCAAGACTTCACAATAATCAACCCACTGACTAGTGGACTGTGTCTTTAAATAATGAGCTCCTTCTCTCATTTGTAGCAGATGGAATACTCTTAGCTAAACTTAATTCCTTAATTAAATAGTTTGCTATGGGTTGTCACATTCAGAGAGCGAGAGGCAGTTCTGATTGTTGTATTTTGTAATTCAGTACCCAGATGTTTTACTCTGGCACTGGTTTCCTTTTGTATTTTAGACTCTTGTTATATCTTTTCTGTAAAAGTTCTCTAGTTTTTTGTTTCACTTTGTACACTATTCTTTAATCATTATTTCTCTCTTAATTTTCTGTATCTTTGTACTCTATCTTTCCATTGTTTTACGATTTCCAGCTAATTTTTGATATTGCTACGATTAAGTGTTGTTATCTTGAAGTTCATTCTAGATTTATTTAACAAATAATTACACTCCAGTCACAAGTGTTATAAAGACTCATATTTGTGGACGGGTTTTTTTCCCGGATTATTTGATTAAAAGTATAAAACAAAGGCTAGTCCGGTTAACAATAACAGAACTGTTTTACTTATCGAACTTCAAATTCCACAGTTAGCATAACAAACGCTTCACTACTAGGCTAAATTTTACAAATAATCTTTGTCTGAACGGAAATTCCATATGAACTAACTAATTAGCTGACAATCGAAAACTGACTAAATCTTATTGCTCGTTAACCACTAGACCCATTTAATCAACTTAACTCACCTTTTATATATATATAAGGCTCAAATTGTTTTCTAGACTTTGGAGGAAGTTCCAGGCATTAATATCATGACCCACCATATGAAACTTCCTCCCGGCTATACAATAACACGAATTTCTTGAAATATCGAGATTAAAAACATGCCTACCGTTGTAACGGTTTGTCTCTGTAACGGGTTCTTTTGAATTGTTCAGTAAAAAGAATGCAATTTTCAGCTCATGTAATGATAAATAAAATTGTTTTACCTCTTTATCCACAATTTCAATAAATTAGTAATATTAATGTTCACTGACAGACATAAATTCACAGCAGATACTAAAACAATTTTGTTTATTTACTAATTTTCTCTTACTTTTTCGTCAAAACACAAATTTAATAATCACAGCACTAAACTAACTGACCAGCAAACGCAATCAAGTAATAATGTCACTACTTCAGAAACTCAATATAAATTATGAATACTCAATAATTAATAATTGTCTAGACTAACTTGCTTTTCATATAGCTCGAACTGTTCTAAAGCTTCAGAAAATTAGTTGTTAAACCATGCGTTCATCACGTGACACCAATCTTCCCTTTAGCCAAAAAGCAACAGAAACATGTAAAATTGAAACATAGCCTACAATGATACGTTAGTGAATATTTTGGAAACATCAAAACTGAGTATTGTAGCATGTGATATTATTGTGGTGATTCTGTAGTATCTACAAAGTAAACTAAGTTTTTGGCACATGAGGAAGTTTTACTGCATATTGCTAAAGGTGATATTATATCTACAAGATATGCCAAAACGTAGCATGTTAACTTGTACCGAGGAAATTAGCCTTGGTTGTGAATTTTAGGTAGAATAGACGTTTGGGGTGGTACTTTGGTATAAATTTGTTTATGTACCTAGTTTCTTCTGTTGTATATTGAAGAATTGATTTTTTTTTTCGAATTAGTTGTATTAGATCTCGTAGCGGCCATCTACAACAAGAGTTTGAAGTTTGTATATTCTCGTTTGTTTGTTATAACAGTTTGTTTGTTATGGATTTCACGCAAAGCTACACGAGGACTATCTGCGCTAGCCATCTTTAATTTAGCAGTTTAAGACTAGAGGGAAGGCAGCCAGTCATCACCACCCACCGCCAACTCTTGGGCTACTATTTTACTAACGAATAGTGGGATTGACCGTCACATTATAACGCCCCCACGGCTGAAAGGGTGAGCATATTTGGTGTGGCGGGGATTCGAACCCACGACCCTTAGATTGCGAGTCAAGCGCCCTAACCACCTGGCCATGCCGGGCCCTGTTACAACAGCGTCACCACTTTTGGCTGGTGGTAGATTTGTTATTGTTCTTTCTTTGTATTACTGAGAACAGTTTTGACTAAAAGGTTGTAGACTTAGGTGAGTGTATAGACTACTAAATATTAGAATGATAACTAATGTGCTTTGTGTAATTCAAACTTTTATTTTTAAACAAGAAAATGCGAGTAGTATGATTTACAAAGTTAGTTGAAGGTGAACTCAAACCTTAAAATAAGATAGCATTTAGTATAACAGTTTAGAGACGGCTTGAATGGGTATGGATGAAAATTTTTCTACAAGTTTAGTACTGTAACACGTATACAACGTTTCGACAGGGATAACAAAATAACTTATTACGGTGTTAAGCTTGTAATCGTTTTTTGTTACCCTTTCAAGAAGTACCTAAACTTGATAGTATCAAAGTAGGTTTCTCGTAATAAAATATTTAGTATACCTTATAAGCTCTGTGCAAGTAAGAGATGAACTGGAACTACAAGATATTTTTAGGAAATGAACCAGCATATCAGGCGGTTCGACTAAAATCCAGCATGGTACCGTTTATTGAAGATAATCAATTGCAGGTTGTGGGGGAGATATTTAAGAAATAGCTTACATTCTTCTGTTAATACAGAGGAGAGGAGATGAACGGTAGGTCTTGATAAATACTGTACTGTAATGGCGCATGGTGAAGCGAACTATGTGAATACTATGAAAGCTCGGAGCAGCGAAGGGCAGCATTGGACTCTGGCAAAAATCTTCGGACGTTAGTGTACTGAACAAGGATACAATGCAGTAAGTTTATCTTGACTATGATTCCTTGTGTAATCCTTCACCCTCTTTCATCCGACTGTTTGTTCCCTCTTCAATATACCATCCGTTTTTACAGATTATTGCATTGTTACGTATTAGAATTTCAAATAGCCTGAAATTGAGTTAACTGATAAATTTAAATTTAGTAGTTAAATTGTATGTTGGATTTAGCAATTAAGTAAAAGCCGATATATAGTCAGTTTATGACATTTGCCAACAAGATTGATAGACACAGTTTTTTAACACTAATACGTTTTAATATACACACAGTACAATTTACAATAACATTTATTACAAATAGTTATTACAAACAATGATTTATAAACAGAAGTTTATAGTCTGGAACTTCCTTGATGTCTTATCAAGGGTTCACGACGAGCGAGTTAATTACGAGTTAATGTAGATATAATTCACCTAATAGGAGGCTAGCTAGCTGACGTTAGGTAATGTTTTTGTAAAAATACTAATGTCCGATGACAATCCACTGAAGTTAAACGATTTGTAATGTTCGAACTTTGTAAAGGTCCCTGACCAAATATCTGAAGTTTTCCTATTGGTAAGCGTTATAACAATTACAGTTATAGCTTCCGAAGTTTTATAGCATACTGATTATAGCGAACTAGTGATAGATATTCTCCTTTTGACGCGTCACGTTGGTTATATTTATAGGCGTGTGGAGGTTTTCTTGAAATTTCAGTTTTACGTAACAATACTGGGGCTAACATAAACGTTTACGTAC
>NW_013666622.1:28184-29991 GCF_000517525.1 Limulus polyphemus | reverse complement strand
AGCTAGTATATATTTATTAAACAATAAAGCATATGTTTATATACATCACTTCAATGTATCTATTATGTATAGGCCTATCTGATGGATTTTGTGTTTCAGACGGTACCAGAAAATGAAAAATGTCGTTATTGTAAACTTGTGTTACATTTGTCTTTGCAGGTGATTTCATTCCTTTTGGTTGGTGTAGGAGCCGGATTTGCAGTAATTTTTCATATTGGTGTAAAAGAAAACCAACCACATCACAACAAACCAACTACGAAGACACCCAGAAAACTGGGTAGTTTAAAGTGGACATATTGGCTGAAAAATAAACATTTTTATCAAGTAAGAAATAAATATTATTTAATATAGGTAATGAATTAAAATTAACATGTCCAGTGATAGTTAAGATTTTTTTTCTGTAATTTAAAGACTAAAAAAGCTTACACGTATTCGGGTATGTTTTTAAATTATCTTCCAGTTAACTTTAATAATTCTTGTATTTCTATATATCCGTAACCAGTGGTGTAAGAAGGAGTTGCAAAGTGCGGGTGCTTGGCTAGACATGTAAATTTTACAATAATATTATTTATAGTCAAATGTGTAAAGTGGGAGTGCTACAGCACCCTCGGTTCTGAAGCCTTTGTTAACTAAAATTTAGTCCCCCGGTGGGACAGTGGTAAGTCTTCGGATTTACAACACAAAAAAGCAGGGGTTCGAATGGCCTCGGTGGACACAGCAGATAGCCCGATGTAGCTTTGCTATAAGAAAACACACACACAAACTAAAACTGAACTGATAAACGATAGCCACTTCTTTATCGCTAGACTAAAAGAGCAGGAAAGTTTACATATTTCTAGAAGCACCCTTGACTTAAATTTATAGAATTTCTATTGCTGACAAATCAGAGTTCAATGCTGGTTTTAGTTCTTGATTGCCAGAGTCTCCTTTATTCATAAATATTGTTCGAACTACATATTATGGCAAATTTGTTGTTGTTGTTTGTTTGTATTTTATCAGTGGTTCCATCATATCCCTGACATAGATATTTGTAGATATTCGAAGATTTAACAACACCAGCCTTCAAATGGTATTTTATGTATTGTTAATAAACGACGCATAATTGAAAGCTGGAGAAATTTGTTGTTTGTTAACTAGTGGAAGCTGTTGGTCGTTGACGATAAAAGTTAAATTCAAGAAGACAAAATAGGCTTAGATCTTCTGGAAAACTAACGATATGATGAAAAAGCCCCCCCCCCTCCCCTCACTAGCTCAGCAAGTCTGAGGGTTTATAATGCTAGAAACAGGGTTTCTATACCACCCGTGGCAGGCACAGCAAAGATAGCCCATTATATAGCTTTGTGCGTATTAACAAGCAAACAAAAAAAAGTATTGTTCTAAGTATATGACGTACAGTTTGACTTCTAGTACATAGTGTTACGACAGCAGAAATCACGCGACGCTGGGAGCATGCGCGCTGGAGTTTCTACAAGGATCGTAACTTATCGGGGAAACCTCATGAATGTCCCAACGTTTGCTAGACGCCCTCTTATTTAGTATATAAGCCGGAGATAGATTGAAAATAGATAATTGAGTCAAGCGAGCAGTAGGCACCGTAAGTAAAGTGTGTGAATTGCTGTGAATTATAGCACATGTTTATAAAAGTAGTTGAGATAAAGTGACTGTGGAAATTTTGTGTATTACAAAGTTGTATCGAGAAAGAATAAACTAGTTTTAATAAGAAAGGACTCGTATCGCTGAAGTTCTTCGGAGAGAATTTATACCGGAAATTAACAAACGACCAGATATGTATCAAATTGGTGTCAGA
>NW_013666622.1:24716-27184 GCF_000517525.1 Limulus polyphemus | reverse complement strand
ACTGAAGTCAGCTTTGTACCCAGAAGACAAGGTGTGGTTGTATATCCCAGGAAGACAAAAGGGAAGTCTCCTAAGTTGTTTTCTCCATGGAAAGACCCATATAACATAGTGGATCATCTCTCTGACGTGACTTTCCAGATAAAATGTGGTCGTCGAGGTAAGCCAAAGGTGGTGCAAGCCAACAGGCTTTGGCATTATCACGGTCCAGGACATTACAGTTGGAACGAAGTGAACAACAGAAAAAATGACCCTGCTGAAGATGTGTCACCTGAAAAAGCCACTGTCGAAGAAGAAACTCGACTCGGTTTTGAGAAGAGAAACAGCGAAGTCCTTGATGAAGTTACTACCACTGATGTGACTGTTACCAATGATAGGATGTTTCCTGATGAAGCAGATAAACCCCAAATGAAGCAGAAGCCAACGAGACGGAGACCAGTATGGAAGAAGATACGTACCGTAAAATTAAGAGACTTTGTTGAATTTTGATTTTGTGTTTGTAAATTCTGTACATTTAATTAAGTTATTGTTAATTGTTTATTGGTTTAATGTAAGTGGCTATTGTTCGGGACGAACAATACTAAGGAAGGGGCAGTGTTATGACAGTGGAAGTCACATGACGCTGGTAACACGTCATGAGATTCTCGAAGAATCTTGACTTTTCCTGGCAACTGTAGTCTTTTCTAGGCGCCCTCTTTTTTGTATATAAACCCGGCAAATAAAGCGGAGAAATAATTGCAGGTAGACAGACATAGAGACAGATAATTGAGTTAAAGGGTAGTGACTGCAAGTAAAGTGCGGGAATCGTTGTGAATTATAGCGTGTGTTTAAGTTAAAATGACTGTGGAAATTCTGTGTATTGCAAAGTTGAATTGAGAAAGAATAAACTAGTTTTATTTAAGAAAGGACTTGTATCGCTGAAGTTCCTCGGGAAGAATTTATACTGGAAATTAACAAACGAGCAGATATGTAACAATACTTTTAACTGTGAGTTAAACTATAACTTAACTACTTTTAACAATAAGTTAGCTACTTTTAATCATAAATAAATGAAGAGGTAAGAATACATAAGTTCATTAAAATGACTAACAAAACTAAAAACAAATAATAAATAGAAATGAAGCACAAACTTTAGATAAAGTAACATATGACGAATCAATAACAGAGGTTCATGAACCAAAAAATAATCGATAAATAAGAGGAGAATGCTTAGAAAGAGAACAATATTTACAAAGAATTTTTAAAAAATCATGAAGAGTCAATAAGTCATATAAGATTACATATTAATAAGTTTGTTTGTTTGTTTTGAATTTCGCGCAAAGCTACACGAGGGCTATCTGCGCTAGCCGTCCTTAAATTAGCAGTGAAAGACTAGAGAGAAGGCAGCTAGTCACCACCACCCACCGCCAACTCTTGGGTAACTCTTTTACCAACGAATAGTGGGATTGACCGTCACATTATAACACCCCCACGACTGAAAGGACGAGCATATTATAGAATACTTTAAACAAATATATATTTAAGCTACAAAAATTCTCATAAACAGATTACATCTAAAGGAAGGATAACATATCCAAACCTTATATGATATATAATTTAATTTAACTTTGTAAAAAAGGTAAAAAAGTAAATAAATAATCAAGCAAAAAATATACTTAAAAAACGAAGCCACAAAACAAACATCCAACACCGGGGCACAAATCATAGGATTGATGGTTATGTAATGTTCTCTGGTTTTTATGACGTACCGGCGGAAGCAAGACCCAAAATATCCTTGGGTACACCGTCTATTCAGTTGAACCTCAACTTTAGCGGCCTACATGCTTAAAAGAAAAAAAGGTTAAATGAAAGAAAAGAAGCCCACGACAACCCACATCTTTACCACATTTCGCTGTCTGCAGCCATAAGGTGGTTGCTCACAAAAAATAAGTAAATAAGTAAAATAAAAATAATAGTGAGAAAAAAAAATTAGAATACCATATGTTAATGGGGGAGACAGCAAAACTGTCCTTTAAGTTAGCAATTCAGCCCCAAGAAGGATGTTTGGACATAGAGATATTAAGGTACTACTATACTATGCCCAATTTTTTATTATTAGTAAAGCTCCCATTCTCCATGTTTCCCTGCTCCTATCTGGATCTCTCTAAAACCATTATAAAAAACCTATATAAGATATAAAATTTTCCAAATAAATAATTCTAATTATTTACCGTCCAATAAAGTCCCCTGGTGGGACAGTGATAAGTCTACGGACTTAGTAATAAAATCCAGCGTTCGATTCCCTGCGGTGGACACAGCAGATAGCCCACTTTGGCTTTGCTGTAAATAAAACTCTTGAATACATTTTAGAAATTATTTTCTAGTGTGTATATTGTTACGTCTCCGTTTGTTAATTAACTTTCCGTAACTTCGTTCCGACGAAACTTTAGCGACACAAGTTCTTTACTTAATAAAACTGGTTTATTCTTTCT
>NW_013666622.1:18326-23735 GCF_000517525.1 Limulus polyphemus | reverse complement strand
AAAATAGAGGGCGCCACACCAGTCACGTGACCTCGATGACGCAACAATATTATAATTTCAATTGTATCACTATTTTCAAATTTAAGAAATACTTTTTATATGTATTATAAAATAATTTTAAATATCGAATTAAGTTTTTGATGAAAAAATAAAAAATAGTTGAGGAAAAGAGATAGGTCCATTTGAAATTAGTGAAAATATTTATTCATCAAAACTTATTTTTGTTTATGCTAAGAAACATGATAAGATAGAATTAATTTCCACTACTGTTAATTTATTCGAGCAATCTTTTTATATTTTGAAATACAAAAATGTATGGAAATACCCATGCTGGATGGAGCTCCAGCTCTGAATTAAAACAAATAAAACTCGGTTTGACGATAGAATTGTAGCTGTGATAATGGATGAAAACTGGGACGAATTCCAAATATATTTACTTGAAATACTTAATAAAAATTAACTGAAAAAAAAGATGTTGAGTCAATGAATGAAATAAAATATCTTATATTTGTTTATAAGGGAATGGAAGATTGTGGAAATGTCATTAGTCCAGTCAGCCTACGCAAAAAGATACCTCAACATCAAATAAATTGCAACAGAAACAATGCTTTGATTTATTGTTAGAGACATGTATTGCGAAGTTACAAAAGAAAGTCCAGAAAAATATAAACGGGGGAAATGCATAAAATTTTCATTTTCCTTATTAATATATCTGATGAAAATAGAACAACTTAATTTGATATATGCAATCATATACTCTCATTATACAATCTTTCCGTTGCTATATGAATAAAAATACATAAATAGATAATATATAATAGTTAATAAGATGAACCAAATTAAATACGTTTTAACTGAAGCCCAAATGCATGATTATTCACCTTTTATTATTTGATTATTACCCCACTCATCAAAAGAAAACCTATAACAATATTCTTTTAAATGACAGCCACATCTAGAAAATGAGACTTAACACACACACACACACATCTTTCTATAAATATTTGCTATATCTATTCACTAACGTTGTATTGCTTGAATTAATACACAAACTAGAACCAGTTATGTTGACTTTGCGGCGCACATTGATTTTAAAAAAGGATTAAATTCGTTATATATTTCCTTTACAACCGGACGATCCTATCTTGAAGCTGGCACATTGTCCTCTTTATATTGTATCTTCTATGTATCTTCATTTATGTCAAATTCTGTCAATTGTGTTACATTCGTACAGTTAACACCCCTATATTTTCCACAGCCTATAGAACACTCAAGTTCATGATTCCTACACGTACAACGTTTAGTGTCACAATTCGCTTTGCAGTTGCATTGTATAAATTTTTATAGGCTATCTGGAGTTGGTGGTAAATGTGTCTAAACTGGTAATAAACTATTACCTGTAACTGACCATCCCCACTCTCGTGGTTACATTTTTTCATTTGAGTCGATCCATGTTTGTACTTGAAAATAGACCCTCGTGTTGTGGTATTGTGCGGCTGCGGATGTAGGAGGAAGTGTATGTACCTGAATGTGTGTTGTGCTTGAAACTACTTTTCGCGCAAAATGTCTGAAGCACAATAAATCCAATCCCTCAATTGGAACTCCGCCATACAGACATATAAGTGCTTGTTCTCCGGCTTTATGTATTTCATCTCTTCTTTTACCCTGATTACAAAACACTTCTGCACTCTCCCTTAAATATTGGTCATATCCTAGTTTTTTTAAGTACTGTCCCTTTTCCAGTCCCATAAATGCGAGATGTGTCGCAGCCCGTCAAAGCATGAACGAACGGCATATAAGCGACAGGTGTTTGCTCCAAGTATCATCTTCGTTTGTCGAATGTCTCAAATTCTCACCGCTTTGTACGTAATCTGTTTCCCTTCTGACTTAAAAGAGATATTCCAGTTCTGACAGTGTGATAGCATAGCAATATGAGAAGATCCGTGTCTTCACCGATCACCATTGTTTCACGAGTTTCTACACAAGCAACTGCAGTCTTGACTATTAAAAGATCCGCATCGTCTTCAGCATATACAACTTTCCATCCACTATTTCCAAGTCGACGCCCGAGAATGTAAATAAAACATTGTTTGTTTTCAGAGTTCGTTAAGAAGTAGTCTTTTTTTCCTTTGAATGGTGTATTGTCTTTGAAGTTAACATTCGAACCGAAAACTCCATGCGTTCGCCGCATATTGTTGATGGTCCTGACTGGTAGCCATCAAACTCAATTACTGGATCCACATACGTTTTAGATATATAATCTACGTACACATTACAAATATCTGCAAAATCTGTGCCTTGTTGCCATGGAATGTGCTGTAATAATGATCCTCCATTCTAACACATGTTGAACATTCTCAGTAATAGACTCCTGTCTTCCACAGTCTCCTAAAGCCCAAATCGCATCAGCTAGTACTGGTTTTTGTGGTTGCCTTGGCAAATCTGATGGATCACACAGTGCAGATAGAATACTACAAAGTTAATATCCAAATATGTGTGACATGTCTTCTTCCGATCTAGTTGAAAAAGTAGCTGTGGGTTAACCTGAATTGACTCGCCATTTAATTTTACAACAGGCTTTGTAGTAAGTGTTACTGCTTGCTGAGATCTTTTGAAAGAATACTCCATCACATTTTTACCAACAATTTTTATAAGACTTTCGATCCGACACTACAGGGCTGATGATATATAGCATCTGCTGTGGGCAAGTCACTTACACTTTCCAGTCGTCTTCGAATATCATCAGCCCACCTATCAGCACGTTCATTGCATACTTTGGTAATACTATTTTGGAAGTCTATAGTTCTGACAGGAAACACATCTAATCCTCGCTTTTTTCCAGATAATTTTGCAGCTTGGCCACAAAACAAGCACTGTTCTTTAAAGCAAAACTGCTCATTACCAGATCTTAGTAAACGCAATTTACATGTAGGAATATGTGAAGATGTTTTACTATCACGTTTAATGACATTTGGATTACAGTAATTTTGACGACATTCTGTGTGAACAGATTGCTCTGGAACAGTGATTATGTTATCACCACGTTTAGTGCTTGCAATGTTTTTACCGGCATACCCTTTCAGTCGTAACTGCACAATGGCTTTTTCATTCTGTAAACTTCCCTTACAAATAACACAAACGTGAGAGGAGTTTAGTATTTCCATCTGTAAATACATTAAAAGTAATCTCATAACTACTGGATTTAAAACATAAAATAAAAAGACATAAAACAGTTTGAATACATAGATTATCTAATGAGTTCTTATGAAATACCTCAAGGGTGTTAGTTTTTAATTAAAAGTAGCGTTAATTTCTTAAATTATTTTGCAAACAAGCATTGAATAAGTGTTTGCTTTATAGTTACGTACCTTATTGACTGTTATCAACAACAACAACACTCATACAATAAGTGGATGTAGACCTATTCTTTAGACTCACTACATATATTAGCACGTTTTATACCCGGGTTTCCATGTACAAATACGACTGTTTATATATATGTGGTAACACAAAATTCATATAATATATTGTTGAACATAAGGACACACAAGAATAATACCAACGTGAGCAAAATGCTGTTGTTCTATATTTTTTTGTTTGTAATATTTATGATTTTTCCAAATTATGCCACGAATGGACTTCCGTAGTTGTGAAATTTTAATTTCTTTTATAAGGCATTATAATGAAGCTTATATTACAAATGTATCGTTATTTATAAAAAACAATAACTTTCCACCACTCTATACATATAAATACGCATTATTTTTACATGTTTGCCATCCGCGAAAACGCATTGTATTTTTTGATTTAGGGCAAAGCTCACAAGGCCTATCTGCCGCCGAGAAAACGCATGACACAGTCTGATTCATCGTTTGTTTGCATAATTTACGTACGTTTTTGCATTATAAATCAACTAGAATATACGTTTTGCACATATAATAAACAATACAATGCAAGAAACTTACCATGTCCAGTTTATTTTCTTCTCACTACTTCAACAGTGTGTATCACCTGTCACTAACAAATTTCTGAGAAAGCATATATTATACGGTGGCTTATATGTACCACTTACAAAATGGCAAAATTTACTTTTCAAAAACTTTTTTTGTAATTTCCCCTACTTAGATTTTTCAAAACTTTCGGTATGTTCATGAAATATAGTTTTACATTATTCTTGCAAAAAATTCTGTTGCAATTAGTTTGATGTTGAAATGTAGACTGACTGGATTACATTGTATTTGAGATGTAATCAAGACAAGCGGTAATGTGTCGTGTGGCCAAAACAACCTGTTATAGGATACACTGTGTGTTATTAACAAAAGTGACAGTTTAGCGATTTTCCACCCTTTGTGTCTCTGACTGTGGTAATCCAAACTAACACATATTTTCAGTGGGTGTGCTCTCCTGGAATTTTACTTCACATATTACATTTCAAGGCAATCCATTAAGAAAAACCTAAGATGTAACATCTCCAATTTTGATTGAGTTTCTTCCTTTTTTGGTTTCTTGGCACGAATTTTTTGTTTGTTTGTTTTGAAGTTAAGAACAAAGCTACACCATGGGCTATCTGTGCTCTGCCCACTACGGGTATCGAAATCCGGTTTCTAGCGTTGTAAGTTCGCAGACATACCTCTGTGCCACTGAGGAGGGATCTTGGCACGAAAAATACGGAACTTTATTTGATAGAAAACATACTTAAATTTTTAATTTTTTTTTAATTTGGTACACTGATAGATCTTTTCAACTTACTATTAGTTGTCTGATTTGGTGTAAATATAAGCCACATGTGAAAATTTATTCAACAAAAACCGCTAAACTTTGATGAAAATATTTGCGCACGCCTACGCAAAAAGTCATGTGAGCTGTTTTAGTTTGGTTTGTTGTGAATTTCGCGCAAAGCTACACGAGGGCTACCTGCTCTAGCCGTCGCTAATTTAGCAGTGAAAGACTAGAGGGACGACAGCTAGTCATCCCCATCCACCACCAACTCTTGGACTACTCTTTTACCAACGAATAGTGGGATTGACATTATAACGTCCACACGACTGAAAGGGCGAACATATTTGGTAGGACGAGGATACGAACCCGCAATCCTCAGATTGCGAGTCAAGCGCCCACTGTTTAACATAGGAAAAACTACCACCACATATCTTAAAGAATCTGGTTGGATCTGTAAAATAAAGGTCTGTTCCGAATAATAGGATTGCGATCCTAACGCTAATGTGAGTTATTATCGAGTGTCACTTTCTTACTTGGTGGTTTTAAATCCTCACTTAGCTTAGGAAATTAAGGAAACTAAAAGTTAGTAACTCATTTGAGCACGTACTTCATCCAACTGAGGAACTATAAAAACAATATAATGTAGGAAATGTTTCTTCTTATCTAAATAGTTGGATTGTTTGTTTTTGA
>NW_013666622.1:12570-18027 GCF_000517525.1 Limulus polyphemus | reverse complement strand
TTACTCTTTTACCAACGAATAGTGGGATTGACCGTCACATTATAACGCCCCCACGGCTGAAAGGGCGAGCATGTTTGGTGTGACGGGAATTTGAACCCGCGACCCTCAGATTCTAGAAATCACTAGACTGGAGTTTACCATTGTAAACTTTAACCATAACATTTAAAATATACTCAAACATAAAAATTAGAAAGGAGTTGGTTCGTGTTAAAATTATAATCTTTGAATTTTTCCCTTATAAGTACCGAGTAAACTGACAAACAAGTGGATAAATGCAATAAGCAACCATCATTGGATCCCTTTGTTTAAAGCAGGGAACACCCGATGAGATAGCATATAACCTAACATCACCATAAAATACAGGGTAATTTAGCAAAATGACAGGCCTAGTAATATGTATTGACTACTCTGGCTATAATACAGGTGCACAATGCTGCACAGATGAACTTACAGATTGGAGGTGATCGTGTGTTAAGCCATCCCAGACATAATGCAGTTAGTTCAGACTACTTTGAGATTAGAATAGTTTGGTGACAGCTTCAGTCGTTTGTTGTTCAATGTATTCTATGAATGTGAAGAATGGGCATTAACATAAAAAAAACAAAAACAGATACATAGGGCATAATTCACCAGCAAAATATCGAATGTATATTGATAAAGACTATCATCTCTGTATAGCGTTCTTCACTTACAGAGGGTTGAGTACGCTATATTAAAACGATTTTTAATATATAAGTCAGCAAATCACGTGACAAACACAGTTAATATATACTCACGTTGGAATGGAATATACCAGAACTTCATTTTGACATTGTTTGACGTATGTGTAGGTAGTATGATACACCAAATATTGATTGCTTGTTTCGAAAGGTATGTAATAACCCTTCACTGCAAAATAGTCAAGTTTGCTGTCAATGGATTCCTATGTTGACAAGGTGCTGGGAAACCATCATCCTTGTATTCTATATGGATTATGGAAAGCAAGCAAAGATGGATGAGGTGCTGTGGGTATGACAGCCTGACGAAGTAACCATTTGCAATGGAAACTACGCTGCAAAGCTACCGTCAAGATTTAGGTCATTATATGTGAGTTTGCAGGTGAAAAAGCAGGACCTTCTAGTCAGATATCTGAGACATTAACTGAAAAAGAGAAATCCACAATTCTGACTTACACTGTACTAAGAGAGTATACCTTGTGTGCAAACGTTATCTGGGCAGCAAAGTGTGTATTGTCCAACATAAGTTTCAGAGCTAGTGATGATATTGCTGAAGCTTTCAAAGCAATATTCAAATGCTCAAATGTAGACAGTTTCAATATGAGCAGAACAAAGTTATCTTACCTACTATCAGATGACTTGGATCCAGCTTTTACTTCTGCTTTGATATATGATGTATGAAATTCAAATAAGTCATTTTCATCGCAGTATGATGAACCAACTCAGGCACAGGTAAAGAAACAAATGGATCTCTTGATGAGGTACTGATCCACAACTTATATTGAATATGTTAGAGATATTACAAGTCATTGTTCTTCTCTCATGCAGATGGAAAGTTTTTTGCCAAGTGTGTGGTGGAAACATTACAGGATGATTTAATGTTAAATGTTAACAAGACAATCTTTAGAGGAGTTTCCAAGCTAGTCAAAACTGCTGATTCAGAATGAAATGGTCTTATTGGTGTATATACATATAGTCTTCATAAATGCCTTCAGCAAGGGCATAACTGAATATGTTCATAAAACAGAACACTTAGCAATAGATTTATTTGGACTATTCAAGATCTATTGACCTTCTAGAGGAAGTCTTTAAAAACCACACACAATTTCGTTGACTGAGTATTGGACTTAAGGCGCATCATTGAGAAGTGGTCAGGGATAAGGGAGTATTTGTCAAAATTAGAGAGTGAACCAAAGACAATGCCAGAGTATCACCTTCAAAGGGATAAGTGAAGTAATAAGGCCACCCAACATGAAAATCAAGTTGTTCTTTCTGTTGTCATTTATCCCCATGTTTGAAGAATTTCTTAAAGAGTTCGAAATTGATCAATCTTTGATTCATCTGCTATATAGTCGAATGACAATGTTGATTTGCACCATTCAGAGATGGTGTATCAAAGTACATTTCGTTAATGGCATAGCACCGGAATACCTAAAAAAATCTCGATATTGGCTCTAAGAACAGCTGGGTGATGAACACATTGTCTGTGGGGAAGCAAAACAGGAGCTTTCCAAGATGAAAATAGAGACCAAGCACAAAGCAATTCTTGGACTACGGTCATTCTACACTGCATTATCAAAGCACCTGATCACTATGATTCTTTTTGAAAACAATTTGATCAAAGCACTAGCTTGTTTATCCCCCACTAAAAATATTTGATCAAGGATCTGTCACATATGTAGAGATTTTATGTAGACAACTGATTTTTGAAGTGAGTGTTATAACATTACAGATGAGTGGAAAGTGTACCAAACAGAAGATGATTTAGAAGAAAGGGAAAGGGTGGATCATTTCTGGAGGCAAGTCTTGAAAAAGCTTGACAATGGAAACTTGAAATACAGATTTCTGCATCTCTTTGTCAATAAAGCACTAGTATTGCTCCATGGAAATGCAAACATAGAAAAAAGCTTGTCTGTTGATACAAATGTTGTCACCAAACACAGAATTCCCGTTGGGAAAAACCTGTGAATGCTGTAAGAATTATCAAGGACACAATGAAGTTTTCAGATCCTGACAAGCTTCAGTCCCATAAAATTCCATTCATTAAGGAAGTGTTAAGATCTACTAAACTGGTTTATAGCAACCATTAACAAACACTGGAGGAAGAAAATGCTGAAAAAAGAGAGGCAGAGAAGAGAAAGAGAAATGTTTGGGCTTGAAAAGAAGAGGTTTGAAGCTGAAGAGAAGAAAACTAGTAACAAACACTGTTCCATTCTTGAGAGAGAGATATATAATTGTTGAGGAACGAAACTGAAATTCATAGGAAGTTAATCTGTACAGAATAAATGTTTTGAGATGAAAACATCCAGTTGAAAAAAGTATTAGAAAACAATCATATGAAGGGAGTAGCTGTGTCACAGATGATGATAGCTACAGCCACAGCAAAGACAGAAAGCTTAAGAAAAGAAATGAACAAAAATGTGAAAGTCAAAGGACTGTTGTACAACAAAAGGATAACTACTGTAGAAGAAGCTGGACAAAACAGCCAGTGGTAGTAAATCGCCGTCTGTAGGAAGGAAACATGAAAATATATTTAGTTCTTCGTCAGCAAAGGATGGGGGAAATGCAGAATGTAGTTCAACTTTTAAAACGAAACTGTTATCCAGTCAATCATCCAATCTATAGACTGGTATCTTTGTTCCAATCCCAGAAACATATGTTCATCAAAATGAAATTAATTGATTTGCTTGTGACTATTGTAGACAATCTTTATTACAATCAGCTATTGTTCAAGATTATTACAATGTCACTACCCATTAAGTAACTTTAGTATATCAAGTCCCCAAAAGAACTATTTTTCAATGCCACTATCATTTTATTTCTATTGTTACATTTTTGTCTATTGAAACAGTCTCACACATCTGCCCCCCCCCCCCAGTGGCACAGTTGTATGTCTGCGGACTTACAACGCTAGAATCCGGGTTTCGATACCCGTGGTAAGCACAGCACAGATAGCCCATTGTGTAGCTTTGTGCTTAATTACAAACAAACTCACACATCTAAGCATTCTTCAAGATGGTGTAGATAAACTGTTATGTATATCTTTTTAAATGAAACATTCACTTTATTTCTTTTGAAGGCTTAATCACATTCAGTCATTGTTTGAGATGATTAGGATATGACTACCCATTATCTAAGCTTGAGTATATCAAGTCGAAAAATGAATTATTTTTCAATAGTACATCCATTGTATTTCTATTGTTAAATTTTTATTGTCATGAATACATCTAGTCGTTGTTTAAGATGGTAAAGATAAAAGTATTAATTTTATTAATTAAAATTAAAAGTTAGAGATGGTAAATGGAGGAGGAGGCAAATATTATTTTTCTAAATCTTGTTTAATATGCATATAGATGTAGCTTCTATATTTTCCTATATTTTTGACTTTGAATTCCTATTTTTTCAAAAATTTCCTATATTTTCGTTAACAAAAGTCACCTGATGTCCAGAGTGTAGAGTCTGCCAAGTTTAGCCTTATTACTGATATTCTCGGGATAGTTATGTTATTTAAAGGAATTAGTCATGTTGATTTATAAATGAAGTTAGCGTCGTCATAGCACAGGCGCCTTACATAGGAATAACTATCAGTAAGTTTGTAATCTGTGCTAATTTAAGTGATATCTAAACATCTTGCATTCTGACTTCAAATTTTAGAAGTAAATTTAATGATGGATTGTAAGTTTAAACATAGTAAATGAATAGTTCGAATTCTTTTTGTGTCCAGTTAAAAGAACCATAATGTCGTTGATATACCTGATACAAAATAGGCAAGAATGTGTGAGTGAATGTACCGTAACTTTGTTCCTTTACATAAGGTTTACATAGGATGGACCCACTGTGATTCCCATGCAATTCCTTGGAACTATGATATGCTTGTTGCTGAAAATAAAAATCATTCAAAATCAGTACTTAGTCATTTAGCTGTAGTATGGTTGTATGGTGGGATATATGGTACTTAATTTGTTGAGAAAATGTTTTAAGTGTGGTCATTCCGTCATGGTGTGGTATAATGGTGCACAGAGACTGGATGTCTGTTGTAAAAATATAATCGATGGTTAAAGCAGAATCAAACCATTTTAAAAGTGTCAGGTTTTGTATGCGTAGGTGTCTATGACTTTTTTAACTATAAATTCAAACAATAAACAGACAGCACACAATCTACCTGTTTTAAAATAATATTTTCAAAACAAGTCAAACGTATAAACAAAAAATTCTTTACACTATAGAATATCACAGTTGTATCTAAAATTCTAAATAATTCTTTTTTCTTGTCAAAAGTCCACACAGGTTGATTCAATTACTTTAGAATGCAATTCTTTGTTTGTTTTGTAATTAAGCACAAAGCTACACAATGGGCTATCTGTGCTCTGCTCACCACGGGTATCGAAACCCGGATTCTAGCGTTGTAAGTCCGCAGACATACCGCTGTGCCACTGGAGGGCAGAATGCAATTGTCAAGACCAATTATTTTTCTCTACTCTGTTTCTTACTATACAGTCTTCAATAATTTGGCAATAGAAATTATTCTCCTTATATCTATTAAACTGTGAAAGTCACTTTAAAATATCACCCGTTATAACTAAATTAACAATCATGTAGACTAATGTCACTTTCACTAACTTATCTTTTTCTATATACACAGCGTGGTCACAAGTAAATAGACACCACCTGTTAAGAAAAAATGAAAATTTTCAGTCATATTCACATGAATTGATATATTTATAATTTAATTAATATCTAG
>NW_013666622.1:8133-11570 GCF_000517525.1 Limulus polyphemus | reverse complement strand
TGACTATGTTGGCAAGGTCTTAATAAGGTCTTCTGTCTAGCTGCTCTGCAACAATAACCCATCTGTGGAGAATCCGTTGAACAGATTTCGGGCTCATCCCACCAACTTTGGCCACTACTGCAGTCGTTAATCTGGAATCCATTTCGATACTACTCTTGACAGACCTTTTTGTCCTCTCCGATGGACCAGGACGACCCGTACGCTGCTCAGTTGTTTCCTTGCCGTGTTTCCTGAACTCCACGATGATTCTGTTGACTGTCAAAAGAGGGATTCCCAAATTCTGCGAAATTTGCCGCTGACTTATTCCACCATCTGCTTGACCAACTATCCTTCCTCTAACAAAATCTGACAATTCGAGAGAACCTTGGGTTCTAGGCATGTTGTAGCACAAGATAATTAGTGTGCGGACCATTTTCATTTATATAGTGGCATTTAACTGATTTATGCTAACTAATTTGTGTTCACAGAGACGAAAAATTAGGTGTCTATTTATTTGTGACCACTCAATGTACATTGCCCTACTGAGGCCTAGAATTTTCCACAAACTACGAGGCGCTATGATGTAACAATACTCACTTAAGGCAACGAGACAAATACAGAAGGTTCGAGTTATGTGACGTCAACTTACAACAACTGAGCTTCACATACAACATACCACTCCTACCGAGTTATGCAACGAAATGTTTATAGCTATCGCCTTTAAAATAATTAACTTTAACACTTTTGTTATGGAAACTAAATAATTATCAAATATTAGATCACTAAATGAACTAAATAATAACTCTTTCACTAAACAGTCTTGTATATCCAACAAAAAGATTAAGGACATGGTTGCTATCTTTAGCATATTTAGGGAGGGCGCTTACTAATGTTCAAGAAACAGCGTCGAGGTGACTAGCGCAGACACTATGGGGCACCTTGGGAACCCAGGTTTGTGAATTTTTAGTAAAATGTAGAAAAGGACAATTTTAGGGTATTGAAGTATAAGGATTCTGTTAGTGCATATCTTTTGACTTCAAATCCTTTTCCTTACAAAAGGCCTTTAGGGTTGAATAAACTAGATATTTGGAACAATTTTAAGAGTTTATTGGTTATTTGGTGAATATAAGAAATAATGTTTAGATCCCAAAGATAAAATATTATTCTGGAGACATTTGTTGAGATCAGTTATATAACTAAATGGACCTGGTGGTTAGGGCGCTCGACTCGCGATTTATCTGAGGGCCGTGAATTCAAATCCCTCGTCCTATTTGGTTGCTGCCACCGGGGTGTAAAAATTTATGGCTTCTAAAAATTACCGACCAATTCCAAACTAGTTGGGATTAAGGTCGTTACGAAGAAGAAGTTACAAATACTTATTTTAACAGCCTACTGGTCTGTTAAGAGATTGGGTAATGAAATATGTTAGTATTTGGAGGTTAAGCTCCAATTTTAGTTGTTTAATTAATAGCATAAATTGAGCCAGTACTCACAATTCGCTTCATTATGATGGTCATAATTTATGTAACTGTTATGTAAACTGAAATGCCAGTTTTATTGCTGTTCTGTTTATTTTGTAGCAACAGCCTTGCTACAGCTTACTACTGGTAATAAATGTTATTTGTGGGATGATGTTTGCTTCAGTTGCTGTCTTATCCTATTTTTTTTTAAGTTCAACTCTAATTTCATAGATAGATGGGGTATTTACTTTCCACTGCTGCGTGGATCCTACTTTCACAGACATCTATCCTACTGTATTTTGAACAGGAGTTTTACTGAATGTGTTATGCTGTTTGTTTTTGGCCTAGTTGTTAGAATTATTCTTTCAACATACTGTTAAAAATTAACATAGAAAATTACTATAGATATACAGAATTCATCCTTAAATGATAACTCGATCGAAGTTTAATTACATACTATGTTTATCTTTACACGTTTCTTCAGAGTTCGAAAAATCGTCCGTCCACACGTCTGGGGCAAGTTTCCATTACTACCGATCCTGGATTGCACTGAATACATTTTCTTAAATAAAGTTCCAGGGTTAATTTTGAGTTCTTACTTCTTATTATGTTATTTTCCTATTCATATATCTTGATTATTTTATCAGTAAAAGATTTGCAGTTTATTCATTTTTACGGTGATGTATGACTACGTTACATTAGTCAAGCGCGTGATCACATACGCTAGACTTAGCCTTGTATTTTTTGTTTGTTTTTTAATTTACATTTTATAATTCTAACTTTAATTATTTAATTCAAGTTTCTCAGAATATATCTTTTTTTTATGTTTAACACAGAAACCAACCGAAAATAAAAGTAAATATTACTGAACAGCTTGAGTCTTTGTAAAGTTGAAACATCTGAACAAACAAACATAATTTCGATGAGTTATAGTAAAAGTCATTATTTTTTATTGTGCACGTTAGAAAATAAGCTAAAGCTAGGTTTAGCAGAAACTTGGAAAAGTGAAAATGAATGGGTAAAGTATGATTACGAAGGTGTCATATTATGTGAGCATTGTCGAAAATTTCCAAACCTTGCTGATAAAGAAAATCAGTTACTCAAAGGAGCTGGGGAAAGCAAGCAAGGATTTCGAAAACACACATTACAATTCCATCGGAAAAGTAGAGCACATGTAAAACGTAGTGCAGCAATCAATGCAATAAATGCATCCAAGTCGACTTCCATGGCCAAAATACTGAGGTGCATGAACGCAGACAATATTAAACAATTTATTTATTTATTCCACACTGCATATTATATCGTACAAATGCATATGTGATTCCGAAATTTTGAGACTCTTTGTGATCTGCAAAATATAAACGGTGTAAATTTGGACAAAAACTTACCTCGATGACCTGTTTTCATAGGTGCTGCAATAATTGAGCAGGAAGCAGTGTATTGTTACGACAGCGGAAGTCACGTGGGATTCTGTCCCTTCCTGAAGCCTCGGGAGGCTACTAGATATGCGGTAGTTTTGTATATATAAGACTGGTAAGAACTGACGGGAACAATGTAACTGAACTGCGGACAGAGAGAGAGACGTATTGTTGAGTTGAGCACGTGAGTCGTTCATTGTGAATTATAGCGTTTGTTTAACTTATAGTGTGCCCGTTGAAATTAAGTGTATTGCAAAGTTGTATTCAGAAAGAATAAACCAGTTTTATTTAAGAAAGGACTTGTGTCGCGAAAGTTTCATCGGAAAGAAATTATACGGGAAATTAACTAACGAACGGAGGCGTAACAGTATGTTCGTTTTGTGCATAATGATACACCAGTCAGTACATTAGCACAGTTCATTATTGTTGATTCGTCTACTAGTCACGGTGTGTATACAAGCATAATAACTGTATTTTCTTTCATTCCAATAAGTTCCGGCATTATGTCTCAAGCCCCACTGTGGCACAGCGGTATGTCTGCGGACTTACAACGCTAGAATCCGGGTTTCGATACCCGTGG
>NW_013666622.1:0-8103 GCF_000517525.1 Limulus polyphemus | reverse complement strand
AACAAACAAACAAACAAACAATTATGTCTCAAAAATATATTAGCTGGAACCCTAATGGAGCAAGTATTAACGTGAGCCACGAGTTAGGAGTGCAGGTTTTAACACGTGTTGATGTTCCACACACACTTGTCATCCACTGCATAAATCACGATCTGGATCTCACTATTTTAGATGTGGAAAAAAAGATACACCTCACCTGGAGAGATTCGATGAATTCTCAAATTTTTATTCAAGCTCTACTACTGTTCACCAAAAGGTAGAAGAGAACTGTATAATATCGCTAATTTTGATAAATTGGCACACAATGAAGGCATACAACAAATCCGATAGCTTGCTAGTTAGGAACGTGCTGTAAGAGCCCTTTCTCAGAGTTTCAAAGAAACTATTGTGCACTTGTCGGATATTGCTGGTACTAGTAATCGAAAAGACAGTGCTGAAGTCAAGAACATTTTGAGGATATGCTCAAATAACAAAGTTTTACAAGTTTTGTACTTTATGATTGATTATAGTGCTGCTTTTAGTACCATGTCACAAGCATTTCAAGCTGAAGAGATGTTTGTTACTGAAGTTATCCCAAGATTGACAACCACTTTGTTTAAGCTAGTAAGCCTCAAATTCACACCAGGTCCAAGTCTGAAGATTTTCTTAAAGAAACACAAGAATCGAGGGTTCAAAGACTGAAAACTCAAAAAAGAATGAACCTCTATATATACTGAAATGATTGATGGAACTATAGTCTATATTGATGTGAGATTTGGAAAATTACAGAATCCACCAGTCAGGAACAGAGAGAAGATATCTTTGAGGAATGTTTGCCCTTAAAGCTGCATTACTCAAAAATGAGAACTTCATCTCAGCTCCAAGTGTATGATGACTTACTGAGAAGAACGCTTGTGAAATTTGCCAACATTTTGCATGTTGTTGACATAATAATGGCCATTTCAATCAGCACAGCTGGTTTTAGGAGGGGTTTTCAACCATGAATATTGAGAAAGACTCTAAACGTACGAAACTACAACAGGGCATATTGAATACCATCATAGAAATTAATGTGAATGGTACTCCTTTGAAATAATTCAGTGCTTTACCTGCAGTAGAACATTGGCTCGATTCTGGTCTTGGCATGCAGTGTCAAAGTCAGTTTCAGTGACTTACTAAATTGGAAGATTCCAGACTGTGCCAATTGAAAACTACAGTGCAGACTCGCATACCAGTCAATGCGATAGAGCGGTCAACCCTTAATTACAGCCATTTTAGCTTAGACCCAAATATTCCCTTTTATTTTATATTTGTAAAACATCAGCTATTATGGGCACTCGTATTGCAGTCAATTTGCCTTGTGGTCACCTGGTTCCCACTCCCAAGCAGTCTCTTTGAAGTCAGTTTTGCGGCCACCTAGGCCGGCTCTTACCTGCGCTTCCCAACAGGGACCTGTCAATCAAAGTGAAGCCACTGCCGTACATCGACTGATAGTGGCCATGCCACGTCTTGTAGGTATTACAAACCAAGTGACCGTTGATGTTCGCTATTAATGGCACACTAATCCTATCTGATGCCTCACAACTCATGCTGCACTGATGATCACACTTCTAGTTCGGTGTTTCTTTGGTCTTCTTGTGAACAAAAGATTTGTTCAAAGAAGAAAATTCACACATTCATTTCCAGTTTTTCACCTTTCCCTCCATTTTGCAATAAAAAGAGCTCTGCTTTCTCAGCCAAATGTTATTACAGCATTCTGTATCAAACAAGAACATAGAAATGTGAGTATTATGGGCAAGTTGTTGGGATATGTACTGTGGCCTCAGTCTGATTCCAGAGTTGATCCCATACAGTGACACCCGGTAATATGGCCACCCCGCTATGTGGCGATTTATTGCTTAGACCCACAGCTGACCGAATAAACGGAGCTGGAGTGTATGTTTAATGGTCGTTATGACATATGGACAATGCTGTTTAGTCAGACTGTCTGTTAGCATTTTAAGAATAGCTTCCTAGTCAATAAATTTGATTACATTTCAAATTATCTGGTTAAAATAATTTAAAAATTGAAATACTCGCTTACTATTCTACTCTAGTCTGCTACACTAGTCAGAAACCCTGATTCGTCGCTGAACCATTGGAGAACAATATGTAATGGAAAAACAAACTATTAATAAAATTAGTGTGATACATTCTGAAAGAAATTGGAATGAAATTTTCTCAACGAAACATAATTAGTCATTTTTGTTCAAGAAATGTTTGGTTTGAAACCTTCAATGCTAACTTTTATTTGAAAGAAGAATATATAAAAGAAAACAAATTTGATTTAATACAATGTAAAACGAAAAAAATGCTTTTACATCTCATAGTTAACATAATTTTCACTCGTGTTTGATTATAAATTGTCTAAAGCGGTACATTTTAACCATTGTAAAATTCTAAGATGCTTATCTAAAAATAGATTAAAATAAAACTATAATATAAGATCAATGTTGTTGTTTGTTATTAAGCACAAAGGGCTATCTATGCTCTGTCCACCATGGGTATCGAAACCCGGTTTCTAGAGTATAAGTTCGCAGATACCGCTGTGCCACTGGGGTGGGTAAGGGGGCAACATAAATGTTATAAATATCTCAAACCAACATTATGACATTTCAGGCCACTCATACATAGGCTGTGTTCATATCGCACTATAAAGCTCAGAGATTTTGAATTTGAATGAAATAATTTAATATACGGTATATGCGCAAGACCGTACCTAGAGTGTAAATTCAGACAAGGTAAGGGGTCTGGAGTAACCTTAGGTCCCCAGCGAGTCAAGGGCAGAGCCCTGATGGAGGACGGTAGGGGGATGATCTCTCGCGCGGAAATTGACAGTAGCTTGTGTCTTCGTTTTTCAGGATCGGGCGGTGGCATTATAAGATACGCTTTTCTTTTGGGTGGTAACGCCGATAAACTGTTTTAAACTATGAAATGAGTTACTAATATTCTTGGCGTCATTTATTTGTTATGGAAACTTAAACAAGGAACATCACAAGATGTAATTTGTTTTTGCATTTTTGAACTAATCCGATGAATTTTGCAGCATCACGTAATAGGAAATCATATTGTTTTCGCAAACCACAGGAAGACTGTTTTGTGTAAGTTTATAATCGGCAACCCAAGTCTTGGTTACTATAATATGTTAGTAATGTAATAAATGGTTCGAGCTATTTTCGAAATATATATTTAAGTATTTATCATTCATAGTATAAAGTTTTAAATGTCGAAGTTTTGGAAGACCTTTAAAAAAAAATTATTTTATTAATGAGAAGACCACATAATATAAAAGTCCCAGATCTATGCTTGGCAATACTTCAGTGGTAGTTACGGCCTTGATGTGTGGTATACTGAAGTTTTAGAAACACTCTCTGATTTAATTATAACTTCATAAATTACATTAGTAAAGACGTGTTAATTTTATATAACAAAGTTTTGTGTCCGGCATGGCCAGGTGGTTAGGGCCCTCGACTCGCAATCGGAGGGTCGCGAGTTCGAATTCCTGTCTCACCAAACATGCTCGCCCTTTTAGCCGTGGGACGTTATAATGTGCCGGTCAATTCCACTATTCGTTGGTAAAAAAGTAGCCCAAGAGTTGGCTGTGGGTGGTGATGACTAGCTGCCTTCCCTCTAGTCTTACACTGCTAAAATAGGGACGGCTAGAGCAGATAGCCCTCGTGTAGCTTTGCGCGAAATTCAAAACAGAAAAACAAAGTTTTGAACAGTAGTACTGTTACTGAATTACAAAAAACTTACTGCTAGGTATGAATTCTCTTTGTCTGTTAGAAAGGTAGCGAATTAATATAATATGCAAAAAATACATTCTAGACATATTTAGCATTTTTTTCTCTTATTTCGTTAGTACCTTTAGTCAAAATGAGTTGTTGGTAACTAAAGACATGTTTCTTGCTTGAATATTTGAATATGTTTTCCACAATTAATGGAAAATCCTTACTTCTGTCAAATACTTTATTACGTTTATTATGTGTTAATAACGATGCACTTGCCACATATTCTGATAATGAAGCTTAATGTTTTCTAGATTTTATACATGTACACACACACATACACATAAATGTTTCACTTTCATTAATTTGATTCATTTAAAATGCTGAGATAATAGTTATTGCATTACTAAAATAGCTGCAAGGTTACATAAACTAAAATATACTAGTACTTGTGAGATGATAAAGTAATATGTAGAAAGGCTCTCTAAATGTAATAATTATTACCGATATTGAAAGAAAAAAAAACAGTTAAGCTTATTGTAATATGTGATTACCAAGTTATTTGAATCCCACGAAACAATTATTTCTGTGATCCTTGTTCAGGTGGCCACTCTCTATACAGTAGCTCGTATGTTCCAGAACTTCGTTGGTGTATTCATCCCATTGTATCTCCAAGAATCTCTTGGTTTAACTCAGGTAATAATACAATTTTAACCCCATTATTTAAGTGTTTTGCCTTATATATATATATATTCGTCTTAGTGTTGTAAGAGCCTGTGAAATAGGTATTATGATTCTATATCGCAATATGTTCACCATAATGTACATGAATTATATCACCGTTAATGCACCTTAAAATAAATCATGTCGCCATTAATCAGCTTTAATATACCATTAATCATTCAGACGTTACTACACCTGTTAATACTGTTACTCGCAACGGCATTAGTCAGCCTTAAAATACCATTAATCATGTAGCCGTTACTACATCTGAAAATGCTATTACCCGCATCGACATTAGTCAGCTTTAAAATACCATAAATCATGCAGACATTACTACACATGAAAATACTGTTACACGCGTTGGAATTAGTCAACTTTAAAATACCACTACTCATGTCACCATTAGTACGTTTCGAAATATTATTACTCATGTCACCATTAATACATCTCGACATATCATTTCTCGTGTCACCATTAGCACCCTTTAAGCATACGCTAATAATCCTGTTACTCATGAGTCATTAGTACACTTTGAAATACGATTACTCGTATCATCATTAGCATGCCTGAAAATACAATGATTACGCCCTCATTAATATTCCGAAATACTATTACTCGTATCACCATTAGCATGCCTGAAAATACAATGATTACGCCCTCATTAATATTCCGAAATACTATTACTCGTATCACCATTAGCATGCCTGAAAATACAATAAATACGCCCCATTAATATTCCAAAATACTATTACTCCTACAATCATTTGTACACATTAAAATACTATTACTCGTATCACCAGTATTACATCCTGAAACACTGTTACTCGTAAAATCATTGGTACACCTCCCAAAACCATTACTCGTATCGCAATTAGTACATTTCTAAATATCATTCGACGCCTACTTTAATACACTTTAAAATATTGTTGCTATACCTTTATTAGTACATCCCCAAGTACCGTTAATCATGTCACTGTTAGTTCACCTTAAGATACCATCACTCATATCGTCATTATTTCATGTCAAAATGCTATTAGGTATATCATTATTATTTATAATACAATTATTTATGTCGGTGTTATTACATCTTACAATGACGTGTAGGAGATTATCACCACAATACTGCATGGAAAGTAGTGGTTAATATTTACCAGGTTAATAATGCAATAACAGAACCTTTTAACCAATGTCTTTATCAGGGAGTTTAAATATCACAAATATTTGAATAAGCGGTCAGAATTATTTCAATACAAACCACTTGAAAGTTTTCGCCCACGATCAAAGAATGAAGGGGAGAAGGGAGATTAGGTACGTACTATTGTTTGTGAAGTAGTTATAGAACTGTTGCGTCAGCGAGGTCACGTGACTAGTGTCACGCCACGTTTCTAGAACTATCCCGTTCCTTCGGGAGTGCTCTAGCATTTACTAGATAGGGGGGGTGGTCTGATATATATAAGATGGTCACGGCGTGACGTGACAATGTGTGTGTAGACAGTGAGTAATTGATCTGCAGTCAGAGAGTATTATTGAAGTTGAGCACGTTCGTTGTTATAGCGTTTGTTTTAGCGCGATTGTTGAAATTAAGTATATCGTAAAGTTATATTCGGAAAGAATAAACCAGTTTTATTAAGTAAGGACTTGTGTCGCTAAAGTTTCGTCGGAACGAATTGACGGGAAATCAATTAACAAACGGAGACTTAACAGAACATAATAAATTTAACTGAAGCCCTACAAAGATATTAGATAAAGTAAGATACATGTGGTAGAAATAACGTTAAAATGATAGTAAAATATAGTAAAAAGAACACAATTCTAACTTAAAGACGTTGTTGTAAACTCTAAAACTTATTCGCAAAATTTTAAAGTAAGAGTTCGAATGGGTGAGGGTGGGCATAGTTAAGAAAATATTTGACAAAATTAAAAATACGTATTTAAATAAAAAGAACGTTGGCAGAATGAGTACAAAATGAGGTATAGATAAGAGGAGTGATATGAACGAACTAAAGTAAATTAAAAAAGAAATATTTGTTGTTTTATAATATTAAAACAAAAAGAAGGGGTGAGAACAAACTGAGGTAAATAAAGGGGATTTGGTCAGCTTTTGTTTTTTTAGCCGCGGCATAGCGGGTCATAGAAGGGCTCTGAGTTTTTGTTTTTCAAAGTACAAACTTATAGCTCATAGCTCCTTCATCTCTTGACCGATTTGAGATCTAATTACAGTTTTGGACTCAGGGGGTCAAACTCTTTCGATTAATGTGTTTGACTACGCCCAAGGCCTCATAGATTAATTTAATCCAATTCTGCCTAAAATAATTTCAATTTGAGGGTAGGCTGTTAGAGATTCTGATGAGTAATAAAATTGAATCGGGTATACGCGCGCCTCACGCTTAGTATTGCGGGCGCACAAAAATATAGCTGATAAAAAGGGAAAAAAATGTCTCACTAATGTCTTTCTAAGATAACATTAATGAATGTATTGCTAGTTTTTACTGTTAATTCAGCCACTCGAGCTGACTTATAAACATGTTCAAGACATAGACTTTTTCTATGTTCCCAAACTGTAGAAATTATTGCTAAACATAATGATAAAGAGACATATAAAAATAGGTTTTAGAATGTATTATGGCACAAACTGGCTGTCGTGTTTCTGTATATTAAATTTGGATAGTTTAAAAAGGATAATAATGCTATGCTTTTGTAAGTTTAATAAATGAATTTAATTTTTTTCGAAATAGGTTTTTTCACAAAACATTTTGCACAGTTTTTTCATATACTTACTTAGAACCAAACTTACAACTAATATTCTTAGTTTACACATAACGAAAGAAAAGCTTTTTTAAAATATGTAATATAAATTTCGTATTTTTAAAGGACTTTTTGGCAAAGATTCCTTTAGTGATGAATCTCAGTGGATTTTTAGCATCTTTGTTGTTGAGACTGATGCTTAAATTTTGTGGCAAAAAGGTAAGCTTTTATAATTAACTTGAATAATTTAAATTATTAACAATAAAAATGTTACATCTTAAAACGTATATATGTTTAACCTAGAATTATTATTGTGTAATTTTAATATTATTTCAAAAAAATATGCACCCAGTTGCTTAGCAATATGTCAGCTAAAGATCGGGTTTCGATACATGTGGTGGGCACATACAGAATGTCTGTTGTGAAGCTTTGTGCTTAACTATAATCAAACGAATATTTTGAAAACCAGATGTTTATTTAATCATCGTGTAACACTCCAAAGTTTATAATAACACATACTATTTTAAACAAAATGTTACATTTACAGCGTCGCAGTTTTCCATGCGATTAGCTTGTTCAAGACTAAGCATACTATTTCCTAAAACGTTTAAACTTTATTAATAAAAAACAGTATTTTATTACTTTTTTAAAACTCTAAGATTAAATTGACTACTAATAAAACTATCAACTTTTAAAGTACACTGAGCAGTCACAAGTAAATAGACACCTAATTTTTCGTCATTTAACTGATTTATGCTAACTAATTTGTGTTCACAGAACACTATATAAATGAAAATGGCCCGCATACTAATTATCTTATGCTACAACATGCCTAGAACTCAAGGTTCTCTCGAATTGTCAGATTTTGTTAGAGGAAGGATAGTTGGTC
>NW_013666621.1:353405-361263 GCF_000517525.1 Limulus polyphemus | reverse complement strand
TAAGAGTTTTTTCTTCTTCCCAATTTGTAAAAAAATCCTTACGAGATAGAAAAAAAATGAATAGTACTTTCGAAACCTGCGTAGCTGAATTATGGAAAATCCGTTATTAAAACAAAAACAACTTGTATGAAGTTTAAATTCGCAGGCCTGTATAATTGGTATCTTCAGTCTGTTTTAGCAAAGACTTTTTCGTAATACTTCCCAAGCATAAATTTGTGACTTCTTTTTTCATAGGCGTTGATAGGGTGCGAATGCACTTCTGTTCTATAGCAGAAAAAGTTCCGAAACATAGGAGCTATTTACGCCTATGTTAATGATTAAATTCAACTAAAACTGGAACGGGCAATGAAAAGAAGTTGTAGGAGAAAAGTGGAATTGGACCCGTGTAACTCACGAAATTCGGGGAAATCGACCGTGACCGACACTTGGCATTTATGACTGTGACGACTTTTATAATTTTCACGATAATGAGATTAAACAACAGTAAAAATATTACGATTTAAAAAAGGAACTTAAGTATATTAACTTTATTTGGATTAAACAATAGGCTAACTAGTGAGATACACTAGTGCCTCGATTATCCACTGTTTCTGTCCGCGATTTTTTGCTTTCCCCAGACCAACGCAGATAATCAAGGCACCAATGTATATTTATTTACTTTCACAGCAATAAGTGCATGCTAATGATCACATGATATCAACAACCACTTAATAGTATTTCCTGAACTAAATGACATTGTTTCCGTCAGAGTCTAATCACGCATCCTGATTGGTTGAATTCAGAAAAAATAAGAAGAACAAAATGACGCGACATTATTAACGTGTTATACAATCGTAGCGCTTTATTCCTGAAAAAAATATGAGAAGCTGAATCCGCCATTAAAATCCTAGAAACAAAGTTCTTAGGATTTAGAAAAAGAACTCCAGACGGCAAATTCAGCAAAATGTATTGATGTTAGTTGTCGAAATGATCTTTCTTTCAGGTGGACAGTTTGTCTATGTCTACCATAAAATATGGATTTAAGCTAATGATCTAAGGCATCTGTGTAGCGGAACTTTGGGTTAGAATGTTTTCCTAAAATGCTTAAAAATCTATAAGATTTCATTTTTGTCCTTCATAAATAAACTTTCTTTAAGTAAGTTCAGAGTCTGTCAACGGTAGCAATTGAAATGAAATGCTTTGTATTAAAAAAACTGTTTCCATCCCCTGAGGACTGACGTTTGGAGAAGCTTATAAAGTGCCACAAACTTCAGACTGTATATCCATTGGCTTCCTTCAACTGTGGTAAAGATTCGAATATCTCTAACTATGTAAAGCAAGTGGTTCATATAACATCCGAAATAAAACATCTTATCTGTAAACAAACAAAGCACAGCCTTGGTTGTTCTTACAATACAAACTACAAACACTGACTAATTAGAAGCGTGTGATGCGGTCTGATGAGTTCAATTTCATTCTTTTCAGTATTAATAATAGAATAAATATATGGAGAAACTGCATAAGGCATTTTATTCTGCTCGTGTTATTCGGACTGCTAAAGGGGTGAGAGTAAAGTTCTCATTGCAAACACTGGTTCTTGTCAAGGAACGAATAACATCTAAAATAACTTTCACTCAAAAGGTTACATTTTCACCATAGTGGGCAAGGGCTATTCTGAAATAATATAAGGCAATAATAATCTACTTGCTTGTATTGTCAACATCTTATTCGAAAAGCACGGTAGTGAGTCCGATCGTTTCGTTGTCCAACATAATTATCAAACCTAAGCCGACTGAGCATCTTTGGAATGAATTTGAATGTCGCATTTGCCAAGTAAATATTTGCTGAAATACTTTACAGTTGCTGATAATAACTTATCAGAAATGAACTACAATCAAAGGAGACACCTTTTGGCACCTTGTAGAGCTGATGCTATGCCAAATTCAACTGTTATGGCATCAAAAGGTGAACAAATTCGATATTATAAGGAGATTCTAATAAAGCAATCAGTCAGAGTAACAATGAACCTTCTTTTACACTGGATATTATATGTGACTCTCAGAATTAAATTCTTGCAAGTACTTTACAGGAGAAACTCTAGAAATAATTAACTTTTTTATATACTTGACAAGACCATAAACAAAATTATATCAAATGAAAGGCATCAGTCACAAGCCAATTTTGACAAGGAAAATCGTCACAATTCTTAACTATTTGTCTGATCCATTCTATATTTTGCCTTAGCGACACCTAATGCATATGTAGAGCAACCGGTCAGGTTAGAGACCCATAAGGTTCAAAGGTTCAGATACAGCCTTTCATAATTTTAAGCTACTGGCCAGAAGGAAGGCAGCCAGTCAGCAACACATATCGCCACAAGGATTTGACCCTAATAACGGAATTGATTGACACTTTTATAACGAAACCATAGATGAAAGTTTGGAACGTGTTCAGTGAAATCAAGTCTCGAATTCTGGATCTTTCAGTCTGCAGCCCAACACTTACCACTAGGCCACGCTTGGCCTAGAACTCTATAAAAGCATTAGATGTCAAATCAAAAATGATGAAATAGCTATAAATGTAGATATGATTCATCTCACAGAATACAAAATCGCATTCTAAATTGATTGGCTATAGGGATTAGATCTATAGATCTATTATTCTCAACTCAGACATGTTGTACACCAATCTTCCGTAGAAGTATCCTGTTTATAGGCATCACTGGATAAGATGAACAGGCTAAATGAAAGACTGGATGCTGAAAACATGGTATTTTTTAATTTTATGTAATATGTTTGTTTTCTTAGAACAAAACCACATTACGCTATCTGCTGTGCCCACCGAGAGGAATCAATCCCCGGACTTTAGTCTTGTAATACCATGATATTACCGTTGTACTACCGGCAAACTATTCAATACGAAAGTATAAAAATATTAGAATTAAACTCCGTCGACCTTAAGTTCTTTCAAATATTTTGTAAGACTGATCTAAATAGCTCTTATACTACTACGTGGCTAGGTGTTTGACTCGCAATCTGCGGGTCGCAGGTTCGAATCTCCGTCACACCAAACATGCTCGCCCTTTCAGCCGTGGGGGCGTTTATAACGTGACAGTCAATCCCACTATTCGTTGGTAAAAGAGTAGCCCAAGAGTTGGCGGTGGGGGTGATGACTAGCTACCCTCTAGTCCTACACTGCTAGATTAGAGATGGCTAGCGCAGATAGCCCTCGTGTAGCTTTGCGCGAAATTCAAAAACAAACAAACTATTATTTTGTTTGTTATTAACTCATAAGAGTAAAGCAATGTTCGTAATTCGGATTCGAAATTCCTGCAGTCAGAAAGTAAAGGAAAGTTGACGCAGAATTATCTATTCAAGTAGAATAACTGGAAAACCGAGCAACAAACAAATAACTACAGTTCAACACCATTACGTTCTTATTGTTTTGTTTTTTCGCACAAAGCTACACAATGGATTATCTGCGTACTAGTCACTGCAAGAAATCCAACTGTAAATGTATTGCTGAGCCACCGGACGACAATTTGTTTTTAAAGAACAAAACCTTGATAACAGTTCATCTTTTTTAAGCTTAATGATATACAAACATTCTGACCTGTTGCAATTACTCTGATACTTCACGTATTGGAATAATAGATAGTATTTTTTTTTAAATAACAAAAATATTTTGTGAAGATTCAATTGAATATAATAGTCTCTCGGATATATCATTGATATATGGTTGTATTAATACTGGTCAGATTAAATATTCTTCTAACTTCATATGCTGGTACATGGCTCGGGAAGACTTCTGCTTCAATTATTCTTTGAGACTGACAGGTACTTTCTTATATAAAGTTATTCTTTATTGGACACGTTCAATCCCCAGGCAACAATAAAAAAAGAGAATTGTGACATTTTCTTTACAGCACGCCACACGTTTCTGAAAATTCACGTGCTTACACGCTTGTTTGTATCACGTACTAATCGAAGTATTGCTGGCAACTATTTAATCTTGTCTAATCGATAGTCTGATAACTATCAATCTTATCTTGCTAGATCTTATAAAAGTATTAAAACAAGCATAAACCTAAGTAGAATCCTTTTATGGCAATTATATAATGTTTCAATTGACTACTTTTTATGATGTCATGATCTGTTTGAACGCTGCCGTAAACATGCAAAATAACACAAGACAGAATGACATATTTTATGGGGGAGAGAAAATAATGGCACGATTTTTTCTTAAATTAAAGAGAACATTTTTTATACACTTCAGCTTCTGTGACTTGTGTATCTAAGATAATCAATTTCCTCTTTCTAATTAAATTTGTCTGGCTTGTTCAATTTATTTTGTCGTGAATTAGAAGCTTGCAGTCAATAATGAATGAGTCAAACAAATTATAGTTGATTTAAGTTATTAGGATTCAGCAAATAGCACATTAAACAACTGTGCTCATTAAACCAAGAAAAGCTTCCAGACGAGACATCAAAAGTTGAGACGATTGTTGAATTTTGCAGTCTGAAACAACATCAGCACTCGTTAATACAAAGCCATAAAATTACTGAATTACCCAATGAATTAAGTTTATAAAATACCCAGTGACGTCACAACTCGTCAGTAATGCAGCCAGAGGTATGTAAAATTAAATATTAATATAACACATTGTTGCCAGACATTATATTCTGACACAAAGTTTATTTCAATAGAACATAATAAGACTTCGTAGTTGACATCTGACAAAATATATCAATCACTTTTCAAGATCTAACAGTCTAAATAAATAGCTACAACTCTGCTATTATATTATAAGCATGTCCCCAATAACTTTAGCGATTAGTCTTAATTACTTCTAAAATGTTTCTATTAATTCTGAGGTACAAACGAAGCTAACATCAGGTGTCAGGTGCACAATCTAGAAAAATGATTGATAATTTTCTTATGGAAATTGTCTTCTAGCGTCATCTAATTAATCTTACAGGCTGAAATTAGTAGAATGGATTGGTTCATATAACGGTGTTATTATTAACACAGGTTAGTTCACACATCTTTATTGTTATTAGCACAAGTTAGTTCACACAGCTGCATTGTTATTAGAACAAGTTGATCCATACAGCGATACTGTTATTAACACACACACACATAGGTTGGTTGATATAAAGGTATTGTTATTAGCACAGGTTGGTTCACACTTTCGTTACGGCATCTTTTTCTGCGCATGTCACGAGGTTTTAGTGAGTTACATTCAAAATTTAATTAAACCACTTTTTTATCATAGTATAGGAATAAATTTAGCTAATAATCCAAGTTTTAATAGTATATAAATTTAAGCTCTAATTTTATATGGCAATATTAAAAACAAATCCCGAACTTCTCCTATAGTATAAGAATTGTGACAGTTTCTCTCTATGCATTCCCTCTTCTCTAATTTATTTAACACCCCTCCAAGAAGTACGAAATTAAATTACTTATTAGAATATTATCATCGCTCAGGCAAAGAATGATATCTATAGCAGATAGGATGTCCAACAATACCGCAGACTTGGATATCTGGGCTGATAGGATGTCCAACAATACCGTAGACTTGGTTATCTGGGCTGATAAGATATCTAATAATATAGCAGACTTTGTTATCTGAGCAGATAGGATGTCCAATAATACCGCAGACTTGGTTATCTGGACTGATAGGATGTCCAATAATACCGTAGACTTGGTTATCTGGGCTCATAGGATGTCCATAAATGAATATCTTTGTATTTATAGCATTATGTTTTTTTCTGTGTTGTTCCTTGTTCTGGTTTCTACTACAGATTTTCTGATTGCTGGTAAGACAGTTAATTGTTTCTGACAATTGGTTTTGATGTTTTCGATTTTCATAGTTTTCAGTAATACTTATAATGCAAAAGCTTTAATACATATATATGTGTGTGTATATTTGGTTATTTTAGAAATATTGAAATGTTATTTAATTGTTGTTGTTGTTTGAATTTATGCACAAAGCTACACAATGGGCTATCTGGGCTCTGCCCACCACGTTGTAAGTCCGCAGACATACCGCTGTGCTACTGGGGGGCATGTTATTTAAATAGTGCGGAATCCAGCATCCCAAATTAACGAAAGAGAAATGTTTAAAACTTAAAGATTTTCTGTTGAACTGATAGAAGTTAGTTTACACTGTAGGAAATTTTAACGGATATAATTAATACATTTTGATGGTTAGTTGGCTAAAAAGAATAGCTCAAATGCTATAATTCGTTGAATAACTAACTCTTACTCAGTTATCATGGTTATGTCATTTCATCCCTTTATATCGTAACAATGAACATTTTATATATTTTAAATATCCCTGTATTGGTGTAATGTAACAGCTAATAGATTATACAATCCCATAGAAGTTTTTGAAGTTAATTCGTTTACTTATAAGGAAAAAAATTATATTTCAGAGTAAGAAGTTCAATTTACTGTCAAAAAATATACTGCTTAACAGAACAGTAAAGAAAACATCACACTATTAAATCTTTCTGTTGGCAGGCGCACTTCCTAATTAGTAAGTGATTTTATTGTCCACATTGAATATGATTGGTTGTGAAATAATTAACAAGCAAGCTATGCTTGATCAGAAAAAAAAAGCTTTAAAAGGGAATGTTACTCAAAATAACTTCTTAATTGAAATACTTTCAAATGCTTTGCCCTCAGTTGCTAATTTGGAACCTATTTAAGCTTATGAAGATAATTCTGCTGAAAGCTTCAAGAATTAACCCTATTTAACAGCCTTAATAGTATTGTAAATCATATTAGTCTATGCTTTGTGGTACAATTAGATGAATTTAACTTTTGCTACGAGTCTAGCTCTTTGTACCACATTGTAGTCAATTAAGCAGTGAAAAGAATTAAAACTTTTATCTAGACGAAATAATCTAAAGACGTGTATCTCCAGGCTGAGAGAAACCTAATTTTTTAATGAATTAGTGCTAAGAAGGAAGAAATTGAACTTGACATTTTAAATTAAATAAAAATGCAAAAAAAAACAAACAAACACAATTTAATTATATCTGAAAAGTTAAATCTAAACGAACTGCGATAAAAGTACATATTAAACCCAAGACATAATGCTTCGCGAAAATTAGGCCAGTAAATTGAGCATATCACACATGGTGCCAATAATAAGGAATTTAATGCTGTTTACCTCCTTCACAATAACTTCAGAGTATATAGATAATATATATCTGTCTGTATGTCTCTTTAGAATGTTAGCACATAACACGTTACGTAATAATATATATATTTCTGTACGTCTCTCTACAATGTTAGCATTTAACACGTTACGTAATAGAATATATCTGTCTTTATGTCTCTCTACATTGTTAGCATTTAACACGTTACGTAATAAATCATATCTGTCTTTATGTCTCTCTCTACAATGTTAGCATTTAACACGTTACACAATAGAATATATCTGTCTTTATGTCTCTCTACAATGTAAGCATTTAACACGTTTCGTAATTCCAATCTGAGCTTTATAATATTATTTATATGCATGTGATGCACTTGAAAACGCCATAGCTTTTCTGAAAATACAGAGAATAAATAACGTATTACAGGAACGACATGGAAAAATGATCCGCTAAATATTAAAAATATTCAATGATAGAATTAAAATCTTAAGACTTGCGGTTTGGCTGCGTAAATATTACAAATATCCAACATAATTTGAATTTCATCTGTTGAAGTTCTAAGAAAGTCAGAGAAACGACAAATTTTAAAAGAACAGGCCGCGTACGCAGAATGATTGAAAGGGGGGTCTAGTTTGTGAGATTAAAAGCCAACACATATTGTGCAAAGCACAATCAGCATAGAAAGCATGCTAATGCTAAGGTGGTCT
>NW_013666621.1:351548-353221 GCF_000517525.1 Limulus polyphemus | reverse complement strand
GTCTAGTTTGTGAGATTAAAAGCCAACACATATTGTGCAAAGCACAATCAGCATAGAAAGCATGCTAATGCTAAGGTGGTCTGGGGGGTATACTCCCCAGAAAATATGTAAAAAAATTGGTGCTTTGAGATTAAATTTGGAAGCAATTTTGCGTGAAATATAGCTTAAACAGTTGTATGGCAGTTTACATAAATTCCATAAACATCCAGTGAAAAGTCAAGAAATCATCATTCTTGTAACATTGCATGGAGAGCTAGACTTAAATTAGCATAAATATGTATGTTTTATTATAGTTATTAATTGTAGAAAACGTTAAATATCGTAAGCAGCTGCACTATAACTATATGAGCATTTTTTTTACATCACAAAAGTAGGGGGCTCGGACGAACCCCTTCGCGTACGTGCGTGAAAAACCATATCATATCATATCATTGTTAATTGTTTGTTTGTTTTTAATTATGCACAAAGCTACACAAGGGCTATCTGTGCTCTGCCCACCACGGGTATAGAAACCCGGTTTCCAGCGTTGTAAGTCCGCAGACATACCGCTGGGCATCACTGTTAAACATATAACAGACGTTGGGTGTTTAAGACGTTGATAACCTATTATAAATCAATACATAAATTTTATTTTCTGCTAATTTAAAGAAGTATTAGGTCGTCAAGAAATTAATGTCGCTTTTGTTTTTAGATGAAAAAACCCAAACAACTTATATATATAAACAAAGTTTTTGTTAAATGAAATAGACTCCATTCTTATCGATGATGCTTTTCCATCTTACAATCAGGTTGTTAATGTCATGATTAAAGAAATCACTTGGCTTTGAAGCATAAAACATGTCGATGTCTTATTTAACATCTTCCACATTTGCATACGTTTTCCCATTAAAATGGTGTTGCAGCGAACGCAAAAGATGGTAATATGATGGTGCCATATCTGTTTAATATGGTAGGTGTGGAAGAACTTCCCAACCAAACTCCATAATCTTGTGCTGCGTCAAACGTTCCACATGTGGACGTTCATTGTCGTGGAGAACACCTTTCCGATTGACGAGTGAAGGGCGTTTTTGATGATGAGCTTGATTTATACGTTCCAGTTGCTGACTATAAATCTCTGCATTGACAGTTCGCTGTGAATTGAGAAATTCGAAATGAATTACTCCTTTGATGATCATCGGAGAGTTCGTGAGGCACCCAAACACCTTATTTGTGGAGTTTTCCCATATTCCTTAGATGTTTACGTATTGTTTCAAGAGAGACATACAATTTCAGGGCTGTTTCACGAGTGTGTTTGTTGCCTTGGGTTAGACTCAACAAGCGTCTTCAGAGCATCAATACCAATTACAACATGTCGGCCCCTGCCATCACAGTTTTTAAGGCTAAAGTCACCTGAAAGAAATTTGCTGAACCATCGTTGACACTTACGAATGTTCAAAACATTTCCATAAACTTCTTTGATATTCTTTGTGGCTACAGAGGCGTTGTTTCCCTTCTTGTATTCAAACAGCATTTACATGCCGAATGTGTGTCTCGTCGTGTGCCATCACTATAAGGGATTAGAGTATACTCAACTTTACACATTATATAGGCTAAAAAAACGCGAGGTTTAGGCAGTTCGTTTAACTATTATATGTGATGTACGTTTTTGGGGTGGTGGTAATGAAAGTGTTCCA